>NC_086008.1:19805200-19900200 GCF_030014385.1 Trichomycterus rosablanca | reverse complement strand
GCGACGAAATGGCTTCTGAGCTCCGAGCCGCGGGTTTAACGTTGAAACGACCGTGTGTTTTTAAAACGGCTTTAACGGTCCTCGCTCGCGCTGCCATTCCGCGCGCGCGCACACCTGAGAGGAACCGAGTACAAATCAAACCGAGTCGATTTAAAATCCCTCGTTCGGTTGGTTTCATTGTTTGTGCCCGCGTCTCTCCTCCCTCCCCCCCTCTCTCTCACACACACACACACACACACACACACACACACACACACTCACTAGCTGAGCTTCTTTTCTTACCATTTTCGTACTTTCTCAATAGCCGCCATGACCCGCTTGATGTCATCTTTGGCCCTGCTCCGGGTCTCCGCGCGCACCGACCGGCCCGACATCGCTGCTCGCTCGCGCCTGCTTACAATAAAACACACCGAGAGAGAGAGAGAGAGGGGGAGCTAACTGCTAACTGCTAACAGCTACTCCGCTCCACCGGCTGCTCGAGACACAATGCCGAACGCGCAGGAGCGAGGGGGGGGGGCTAATGCGCATGCGCATGCCCTTCAAGCACTAGACACAAAACCGTGTGTTTTTAACGACAAACAGCAATAAAAATGAGCTTAAATGTTTATAAAGTTGAAGTCGAAAGTTTAAACACACTCGTTATGTCTGTTGTGTTCATCTGTGACTGAATGAACATTCATGTAATCATACAGCGTCGACCAAAAGTCCAACCAGTAAACCACCAGTGAAAACGTTTACTGTTTTGCCTTAAATTTACATTTACAAGCGACCTACAGTATTGTGACAGTATACTGTCTAAGCAATTGAAGGTTAAGGGCCTTGTTCAAGGGCCCAACAGTGACAACCTGGCGAAGATAGGGCTTGAACCAGCGACCTTTCGGTTACTAGTCCAGACACTTTTATCTAAAGCGACTTACAGAACTGTGACAGTATATATTTTTTAAGCAATTGAAGGTTAAGGGCCTTGTTCAAGGGCCCAACACTGTCAACCTGGCAGTGGTGGGGCTTGAACCAGCGACCTTTCGGTTACTAGTCCAGACACTTTTATCCAAAGCGACTTACAGTATTGTGACAGTATACTGTCTAAGCAATTGAAGGTTAAGGGCCTTGCTCAGGGGCCCAACAGTGACAACCTGGCGAAGATAGGGCTTGAACCAGCGACCTTTCGGTTACTAGTCCAGACACTTTTATCCAAAGCGACTTACAGAACTGTGACAATATATACTTTTTAAGCAATTGAAGGTTAAGGGCCTTGTTCAAGGGCCCAACACTGACAACCTGGCAGCGGTGGGGCTTGAACCAGCGACCTTTCGGTTACTAGTCCAGACACTTTTATCCAAAGCGACTTACAGAACTGTGACAGTATACAGTATTGTTCAAGCAACTGAGGCTTAAGGGCCTTGCTCAACCTGGCCCTTACTAGTCCAGTACCTTAACCTCTGCGCCATGTTGGACCATTCATTCTAAAGCTGTTCAATTGGGGTGTGGCTTAAACACTTAAACCTAAGGGTAGGACGTGTGTCCATGTACTTTTGGCAGCTGTTAATCTGTGACTGAATGAATCCCGCTGCAGTATGAATCCTTCTTCACAAACATCCAAACTAGAGGGTATTGGATGCGTCTGAAAATTGACTGGTGCTTCTCCTTCATTTTACATTTTCAGCATTTAGCAGACGCTTTTATCCAAAGCGACTTACAGTTATGACTGAACACAATTTTTGAGCAATTGAGGGTTAAGGCCCTTGCTCACAGGCCCAACAGTGGCAACTTGGCAATGGTGGGGCTTGAACCGGCAACCTTTAGATAACTAGTCCAGTACCTTCGTCAGGGTGTAGTTGATTCTGTGCGGGGGCTAAAACACCTCCAAACTTGAATCCTACCACCACCATAACTGACTTTTCATGTAGTTCTTGTCATTTTACTTGCATAATCCCTTTTATCGCTGTTATAAATCAGTTTTCAGTCATCTACTGTGAAATGTTTGTCATAGTGCATACAGTCCACAGCTCTCCTCAGATGTAAGCATCATTGTTAAAAAAAATAGATAGGACTAGATTGGGTGAAGAAGTGGAGAAATAGATGGAGGGGACGCCTTGGCTGTCCTCCCTTCAGACATAGCCAGTCATGTCTGCTTATAAACGCCCAACCAACCAATAGCGCCGCTGGAGATTTAAACCCTGAATCCCAGGGGAGTGAGTTAGCATAATTTACCGCTGGGCCACCTGAGCACCAAACATAAGTTCTTTATTTAATGATAAAGAAAAGGCTTCCTCATTGCCTGTTAATGATTATGAGCAACTCTAGCTGGTGACTTCTCTGTGCCCATATAAATAGGGTTAATTTGACTGCCTCCATTAAAATTACACTGCCCAAAAAATATGTGTTTAATATGAGGCCCAGCTGTCTTCGGTATACCCACTGATAACAGATGCATTAAATTAATTCCATAAAATAAATTATATTCTTCACATTACATAGCAACAGTTTGGGGATGGCCTTTTTCAATCATAATCAAATAGTAAAAGAAACAGAATATCAAAGAAAAATAGATTTAAATAAAACGTTTAATGAAAAAGCGTCTCAGAAGAGACTTAAGACGTCATGGAGGACGGTAAGTGCGGCTCTGGTGGATGCTCCTCAGTGCCTATGGAAAATCCTAGGATTTCTGTGGCCAATGTATCCAAGGTGATGTGTGGAGGCAACTTGCTTTCCAACGGTAGCTCAGAGTCTGTCTCAAAACACACACACGCACACACACACACACACACGCACATTAAAGTCACAACATTAAAACCACTGACAGGTGGAGTATCATCATTCAGGAATGTAAGTCTTGTTACAAAGGTACCTGACAGGGGCTGTGATATATTTGTCAACAAATAAACAGGCAGTTCTTGAAGTTGATGTGTTGGAAGCAGGAAAAATAGGCGTTTTCTTTTACATCATGTGGACGACCACCAGGATGGACTATAGGAAGAAGACAAGCTGGTGGAGGCTGAGTTATTCCCTGGGCAATGTTCTTCTGGGAACTCTGGGTGCTGGCGTTCATGTAGATGTTCCCCTGACCAAGTACACCCCTCCATGGGAACAGTATTCCCTAGTGGAAGTGGCCATTAATGCACCCTGCCAATCTGCCAAAACTGTTCAGGAATGGTCAGGGTGTTGACTTGACCTCCAAATTCACCCGATCTCAATCTGACCGAGCATCTGTGGGATGTGAAGGACAATCAAGTCCAATCTATAGAGGCCCTGCCTCCCAAATTATAGGATCTGCTGCCAGATACAACAGGACACATTCAGAGGTCTAGGCGGATCAGAGCTGTCCAGCCCTATAGGTGGCCATACTTTGGTGACCGGACCATTAAAATGTCAGCATTCCATTACAGGCAATGACTAATGGTAAAATATTCATACATGTTCACTTAGACCCACCTTTACACTCAGAGTTCTCCACTTCAGATCTTCCTCCATCTGTGCTGGAGCCCAACAATGTCATGAAGCATCCCGCCAGCTCCTCCTCAGTCATGGGTTCACCTACAAAGCCCAAATTTGATTGTTTATGATATACAACCACCTATTTTATACGATGAGTAACACATTCATCTATTCAGTAGCTAATTTACCCTGGTCAGCGTCACAGTTAATTAGAGGCACATGAGAGGAACATGCACAATATGGCCAAGAGGTTATAAAATCAGAACTCCAGTAGCCTGCACAAAGCTTAAGCACAGATCTTTGGGATGAATTAGAACGTAGATGGGCACAAGTTTTCATGAACATACCCTTCACATTTTCACATATTGTAAAAAGCCTTTCCAGAAGATCGAAGGCTGTTATAGCTGGACCAATTCCATATGGACACTAATGGTTTTGGAATAGGATGTCCGACTTTTAATTGAGATTTGGCCATATTGTGGTTGCTAGCAATGGACTGTTAACACACCCCTGCTTTGTAGTAACTCCGGCAGCTCTTCTCGGGGAATAACCAGTTTGCCGTTTTCATCTGGTGTGCCCAGAACCTGGAAGACGTTGTAGAGCTCTTTCCTGGTGATACCGAAGACTGGCCGATGGTTGACATACAACTTAATGAACTCATCTAGGTCGACGTCAGTCGTGTACTTTCCCGTCTCTGCATAACGACTGAATTTGACCTCGTTCAGCATGTTTTCCAGCTAAAAAAGAATAAAGAAATAAAATAATAGAGCAGAATGATGAATTATGAAGTGTCAGTAGTCTGTAAGTAAGGAACTATACTGATACAGTTGGCATATGTCATTATTCGGTGATAGTACCACCTGAACCATCATTGAACCTAAATTAATCCACTTCACAGAAGCAAATACTAAAGAAAAACCACCCATTACTAAGCCGCTGGCATATTAAATCAACTCTATAAAATGCTATGCGTCCAACATTTCTGCTTTCTAGACCACATTTGAGAGAGTGCAGGTGCTGGGCTGGCTTGCCTGCAGTCTTGCATAACGGAAGAATGTAAAAAATAATCCTGCTTTTGAAACTGGAATAACTGATGCCCTAAGACCCCAAGCGTTGCTAAAAATGAAAGGGAATGTAAAAGAGTGGTAATTACCACATTTTGAGGTACTTGCGAAGGTTAACATTCCCTAAAATAAAGTCTAACGTCTGATTTACCTGCCGGCCCAGCATAAAAAGTGTACCCACTGCTGTAAAAAAAAGAAGTACCTCTTGTTCTGTTGGATAAAATCCAAGTGCCCTGATGACATCGGGAACTTCAGAGAGAGGGATGCGATTAGACACTCGTCTGGTTTCCATGGAGTCAATGCCCTGATTGCGCAACTGACAGTAGTAAAATAAATCCTCGATTGCCTGATGGTAAAAGCACAGGCTTTAGTTTTAAATTTTATTTAGAAATAAATACACAACATGACCAAAAGCATGTACACCCCAACATCAAATCCAAGTGTGCTTGTCTTATTATAAAATTATAGGCATTGATAGATTAGGTCCCACTTTGCAGTGAAGTGGTGGGCTAGTATATTAGACGGCTGCAACACCCGAAAGTTCATGAAAATAAACCAAAGATATAGAAATGAAAAGGTTTGTAAGTGTTATTGTGTGATTGATGCACTTACCCTAAAAAGCTCTCCTTCTTTTCCACCTTCTAAAAGGGTGTAAAAGGGAATTGGGTCTTTTCCTCCCAGAGCAGCGGCTGCCTCTAATGCACTAAACAGACAGTTTTTGAACATGTTAATGGATGTTTATGAAATCATGGGTTGCTAAAATCCATATTTCTGGTTTTGTAAAAAGCTCTTTCAGCCCAATCTGCATCTCAGGCTCAGGTTCCCTCAGAACCACTGAGTCTACTGGGTGTCACATGTACCCACTTCTGAACTATACTGGATTTATTAATTCCACACCCTGCATGCACAACATGCAGTAGCTTGGGTACGAATCCAAATCTGAACCGGAACTGTATGTCCTTCATAACATCTGCAGCAAATGATCATTTCTACAGCAGACTCCTTATTGCGCAGTGAATAACTTCATTCGACGTTAGGGACCTACGGAAGGCTGATCTCCCACGAAAAGACGGTCCTGTCCTCTCCGCCAGCGGTAAAAATGTATCTGTTATCATGAGAGCAAGCGAAACTCGAGACGCCCATAGAGTGACAGATCAGCGCTGAAGACTTGTATGGGTTCCCATCAAGAGGAAACATCTGAAGACCAACCTGGACAAAATAGAGATCAGAACACCATTCATACATTGTGTGTGATATGTTTACTTGACATGTAATAACTGAGGACGTATTTCCAACCAGCACAGACCTTGTCCTGTGTTATGTAAGCCATGTAATGAGAATTAGGATCCCCATCTTTAGAGGGTGGAAGGATTAGCATCTTTTTCACAGGGGAACCATACGCAGGCCCGAGGACAGTTTTTCTATGAACAATAAATCAATCGTCACCTTTTTATTAGAAGATATTTATATAATTAGAAGATACAGTATTTGCAGGTGTGGCCTGCCCTTTTAAGCCAAAACAAAATACCTAAACACAAGACTTTTATGGCTTAGTTATTATAAAATTGAGAACACTGACCTGCACATTTTGGTGGTGGCATTGAGTAGTTTCATCTTGTAATGGTCTGAAGCAGTAATTAAAAAGTGCTCCATGGTTAGAGGAGGATACCAGGCCATACAGGTTGGTACTGCGGTCTGCTCGATGCGTTCTGAGCCGAGGATGAACAGCTCGTCATTCTTGCTGTTCTGCAGGTCATATTCAACCTGAAGAGAAAACAGTGTCATGTAAAAGTCGGTGCCTACTTATTTTATTTAACACACTACATGTGATACAGGATGAGGTCAACCTATAAACGTTTGTCTTGCTTGTCAATTGATTTCAATTTTTAATGTCCTACCCTGTTAAATACTAACAAAACAAGCTCTATAATTCAGACATATCAACATCTTTTAAATATTTGGAATAATAATGTGAAAATACTGACTAGTCTGCGATCCATGCCCAGGGAAAGCAGACGTGGCTCGTTGGTGTCCAGGTTCACCCCAAACATCAGGTCCTGGATAGACTTGTAGTGTGAGCGGTGCTTCCCAAGATATTTCCACACATGTGGACTGCCCTCCTTACACAAATAAAATACCATAACAGTCTTCCCGGTGTCCTGGTAAAACAAACAAAAAAACCTGCCATAATTAAACTGTGTCCAATCTTAACTGCAATTGTTTGTACTTATATTTTTCTATATTTTTCTTTCTTGTTTACTTTTATATACTTTCAAAGACTTATTTGTACTTTATTCACACTTGTTTACTTTTTATATACTTTCAAAGACTTATTTGTACTTTATTCACACTTGTTTACTTTTTATATACTTTCAAAGACTTATTTGTACTTTATATTATAGCACACTTGTAGAGTTCCCGAGCCTCCCAACACACATTTCAATGTACAACTGCTGCTAACATTTGTACAAATGACAAATAAACTTGAAACTTGAAACTTGAACTTGATTTTCTCTGTCATATTTGGTACATAATCTGGCTGCACTGACCGCCGTAGCCAGGTAGGAGGAGTTGTGAGAGAAAGTCAGATGGGTGATGCTGTCCTGACTGAGGTGAAAGTCCTCCTCTCCTTCTGACTGCAAAGTGCAGGCATCCAGAACCTGCACTGTCCCGCTGGCAAAACCCACAGCCAGGTAAAAGCCTGAAAAATAAAACAGAAAGATTTTATAAATGTAGAAAACTCCAGCGTAATAAATCAGACGTAGGGTGCTGTGGTGGCGCAGCAGTAAAATGTGCTAGCACACTATCGCTGGGATCCAGGGTTAGAGTCTTCAGTTGTGCTATCGGACATTTAGGTGTCTACATACAGACATGATTGGTTCTTCTCATGAACTGGTTCTTCACATAATGTGTCCAAACTAAGAGCTTCAGTTTGGTCATCTAGGCTTTAAATAAGTTCTACGGCATTAATATCCATGAAGAACCACAGAGAAGACCACAGTCTGGACAATTCTAGTCTTTTGTTTAGACAGACTGCCCAAAAGATTAAAAAAAAGAATTCACATACTGAAATTTTTACCTTGAGGATCATAGGTGATGCACTGGATCCGTTTTTCCGTATGGAATATTCTGCTAAGAACGGCCACTTTACGCTCATAGTCCCAGATCTTCAGGATGCCACTGTGGCTGCCCATGGCCACTAAAGGTTGTTTGGGGTGACAAGCTACTGCACTCAGTGACTCAGAGTGTTCTTTCAGTAGAGTCTGGGCGACAGAGCCTTGTGCTTTCACATGAATCACAGCAGCGCTTGCAGTAGAAATGACAAAATTTCTGTAAGAGGTACAATGAGAAATGTTATCGCTTGGTTGAAGAATGTTCCCTCTGATACTTTTCTGGGATTCGTGTTTCTTTGTTCTCCTCATCTTATATTACATTTTTAATGCAGATATGAAGCCCTTAATTGTGACAAATACGCAAAAATAGAAGGAAGCCACGGGTTCTTAACAGTAACTCACTAATAAGACCGATTCGGACACTCGTGGCTCTTACCTACTGACTAATGACTTGGCATTCAGTGTGCGGTCTTCCTGATTTTCCACACTGATACCAGAACAAATTTCCTTTGAGAAAGAAATGGAGACGATGGGGTCCGAGCTGAATTCACTGTAGCAGTAAACGAGCCTGAAGTTCTCGTCGTAGAACGTGACACGTCCTCGTACGTCCCCTGTCACAATAAAGCTGCATGGAGAATGAATAAATTAATATATGCAGAAAATGAGATGAGGAAACGCTTCAGAATATACACCATCTAGACAAAAGTATTGGGACACCCGTTCTTTACACGTTCTTCAGCCACAACCTTTTGTTAACAGGTGTAATAAATCAATTATACAAAGGAAATTACATACTTCCAACTTCCAACAGTTTAGGGAAGGCCCTTTCCTGTTCCAGCACACAAAGCGAGCTCTATAAAGATGAAGAAACCCTCAGCTTAAAGAGACTTCAGTCGTCTGCACACTGGAACATTGACCGAGGCTTTCTTGATCCACATCAGTGCCCAGCCATATAGATGCTCTTATGACTGAATGGGCACAAATACCCACAGACATACTTCAAAGTCTAGTGAGAGGCTTTCTAAGTAAAGTGACTGTTGTTATAGCTAAAAATATCACATAGAGGTCACTCTAAAAGCTCTAAAAACACACGGTCAGGTGTCCAGATACTTTTGGCCATACAGTGTATACAATATATGAACTGTCTGCTAGATTTTCATAAGTCGTCTGGTGTCTGTGAGTACCTGTCACACAAACACATCACTGTAATTCCATCCGTCTGCAGCGGAATGAGTTTGGTGGCTTTCGCTGACTGCGGCGGGCATGCGCCAGGCCCTTTCTGCACTTCCCACAGGACCAGCTTTCCTGCCAGCGTAACTGAGAGAGCCTGAGTCCCTCCAAAATGAAAGACTGACTGGCTGAAGGAACCCACAGCTTTATTAAAGGTCTATGATTACAAAAAAACACAGAGCTCAATAACAGGTTCTGTCACCATGAATCAATATCATCTGTGTACATCATGTCAAATGGATTATGCAGTTTCCGACCAAAGAAAAACAAGCAGTCTAGCTGGCAACGCACCAGCCCAGTCGGAACCGTAGCAGACACGATTAGCCACGGCTGATGGATGGAAGAGCGGGTACAGAACCACTCCCTTGATGCTGCAAAAGCGAATCATTGTGTCCTGTTTCATATGAGCAGCAGATGAATGCACAGAGTGTATTGTACATACACTATATGACCGGGCCGAAAGTATTTGGACACCCCCAATTCAGTTTCAGGCACACCGGTAATCAGATAAAATAAATGACATGCTTCCAACTTTGTGGCAACAGTTTACATTTACATTTTCAGCATTTAGAAGACGCTTTTCCCAAAGTGACATTAGTGTGACAAGGTACTATCTAAGCAACGGAGTGTTAAGGGCCTTGTTCAAAGGCCCAACACCGTCAACCTGGTAGTGGTAGGGCTTGAACCAGCGGTCTTTTGATTACTAGTCCAGTACCTTACCTTAACTGCCCTATTAAGACTTAGTTTGGCAAATTTGGTCTGAAAAAGCTGCAACCTCACTGAACACCTTTGTGATGGTTTGAACACTGCCAGCCAGGCCTGTTACATTATGCTTGATGAAAGGATGGTTCACAAATGTATTTTAATTAAAAGATAAATAACACAACAGCAGCAAGAGCAAAAGAAATGATGATGGAGATCCGACTCACCCGGTCTGATATTTCTGGGGCTGAATAATTAATATTTCCCTTATCCTGCATAGAGTTTATTCATTTACAAATGTTATTAAAACAAATGTACTTCTCAGATTTACAGTATAATTAACTAATACATATAATGATAAATATAACAGATATGGCTTGTACGTACCCAGGAGTAGAAAAGAACATGGCTTTTACTGTTACTGAGGAGCTGAGAGTTATCAGTAGGGTGGAACATGATGTGATTCTACAAAATATAAAATTCAAGGTATTTTTTAGCATTTAAATTAGCAATTTTACCATCAAATATAGTTAGAAAATTGACATACAGACCTAATTAAAATATTTTATGTTTTATCATAGGCACATTGTTGATTTTTAATGTATGTTCATTCCACATTCCAGGCCTGCAGCACATTATAAACAAGTTGGGACCCCACTACCAATCTCAGCTGTGCTTGTGTTCTGAGAAAAGGGTTTTGCACCGTACCTGGCAACCAAGCTCTGGGCTGATATCCACCTGACATTCTGGTCCGTCTGTCTTGTTAGTCCAGTCCCAGACACAAACTCTCTGTGATTAAGAAAAAGCTCCAATAAAACAGTTCGAATGTCATTAATAAGCTTGCAAAAACATGCCATTCATACCAGCCTCTAACCTGCACAGTTCCAGCTCCGACAGTCACTAGATATTTCGAATCTGAGGACAGGGCTAAAGCGGCTACACCATCCTCAGAATGGCATTCAAATATCGTGTGCACGGGGATCCTAGAACACAAGTAACGTGATTATATTTTAGGACAAAAAGATTCAGATAGCATATATTCAGATTCTTGTTTGTTGGTGATACCCTGTGTACGAGTCCCATATGATCACAAGGCTGTCGTGGCCTTTAGTAGCGGTCACAAGCCAACGTCTGTCCTCACTCACGCACACACAGGAAATGGAGCTGCAGTGACCCTGAGGAACAAACACATGATAGAACGAATTAAAGTTGCCGGCATAAAGCAAAAACATCCTTCCTTATATGTCCTTGTCTCATATTACATTTGATACGAGGATCTGAAAACATTTACTGTGACCAGTAAATACACGTAGCCTAAAAAAATCACCCAAAAATAAGGAGCTTACCTGCAACAACTGCTGAGAATTGGACGTATGGTCATATATCACAGCTACATGGGAACAACAGTAGAGCACGGCGAGTCTGTCCTGATCCAGAAGGCTGAACACAGGAAGACTGCTGTTGATTCCAAAGGCCCAATTTAGATTCTGCAAACATTGTTTAGTATTAATAATGCGTACATAATGTAAAGAACGGTTGTCACATTTTTCACTCTGGTAGCCTCTATTTTTTCTGGGAATTTATCCCAAACATGTTTAATGAGGTTGGAATTCTTTCACACCATGTTTTATAGGCCTTCCCCAGACTAACTACATATTACTGGAAGCATATTTTTATGCTTATATTTTATATAATTGAGTAAATACACAGTGTAGCATTTGATCCAGATGAAACTCAACCTGATCTCAACAACGAGTAGATGTGTGAACGTACAGTACATTCGGCCGTATAGTGTATGTAATACCGGGTGTATTACATACACTATACCTGTACACAAACTGCAAAAACATCAGTCAGAAAGGTTTCTCTTTCATTTTGTCGTTGTTTGCGGGTTTCAGGACCTTAGAGAACTCCGAGAAGATTTTTTTAAGATCACCAATGAGCAGAAGGTTGTCAGGTTTTCTGAATAAAACATATACTAAAAAGCTATCGGTGTCTAGAAACAATATTAAAGTTGGTCAGAGATATGTCTTAAAAGACCTGGTAAGCAAAACATCTGCATCTCTACCAGGGTTATGCATAAAGGAACATGTGTCATTGTCTGAGAAGGCTTTTCAGCTACTGGTACTGGTCAGCTGCTTTACTGTGAAAAGTCCATTTAATTTTATTAACTTATACACGTACTTTACACTATATCGCCAAAAGTATTCACCTGTCTGCCTTCACACGCATATGAACTTGAGTGACATCCCATACTTAATCCATAGGGTTTATATGATGTCGGCCCACACTTTGCAGCTATAACAGCTTCAACTCTACTGGGAAGGCTTTCCACAGGGTTTAGGAGTGTGTTTATGGGAATTCTTTCAATTTGGGCTTAGACAATGTTGTCTGCTGTTTAGTACATGTTCCTTATATGTGTTTTATTACTTATTTATTACTGTTGTCCAATTTAATGAAAACTGTGGATGACTAAACCTGCTAGACATGACGAGACCTCACTACGGATTTTATCACATTTTTATCACAATTTATAACATTTAGCTCAATTTAAGTTTGTGTATTTATTTATTTATTTATTTATTTATTCAAATTTCCTCCAGGCCACCCAGGGAGGATGGGGGTCCCTGCCGAGTCTGGTCCCTGTCATTGTAAGGGAGTTTTTCCTGCCACTTTCGCCATCGGCTTGCTCAACAGAGGGTTTTTGGTCTGTCGGTTCTGGATTCTGTAAAGCTGCTTTGAGACAATGTCCACTGTAAAAAGTGCTATACAAATAAATGACTTGACTAATACGAATCAGTGTTTTATTTAAGAGTTTATACCTGATGTCCAGTCTTACCAGAGGATGAGGTCTCACACTGTTCTCTGTACTGTGAATGAGGGGCAGTGAGGAGGCTCTGTACACCTGCGAGTCTTCAGGGGTTTGCTCGTACATTTCTCGTCCTTCTTCCTCTGTCTGGCTGCCTTCGCTGGATTTTTGCGGTCCATTATTTACATGTTTATCTGCTGAGCTTTGCTCTTTCACACTTTGATTAAATTCTTCGTTTTTATCCGTTAATCTGTTAGTCTGAGCTTCTTCTGAAGCTGCCATTTCCCACAGCACTAATAATATACCGAAATAACTCGGTTTTACATAAAAATAAAATTACTCGTCGGTTTTAAATCGAGTAACTTGATAAATTTTAATATGAAAAACATAAAAATTTGAAAAATATGAGTTTTAAAACTATTTTTATTTGGCTAACGCCTTTAGCATGAACTTCTCCGCTCGAGCGCAAAGCGTACCGTTGCTAGGATACGGTTTACCGCTGGCAATTTATTAAAGAGCCGTAACATACCGTTCACTCATTGGCCTATTTTCCAACAGGTCCCGCCTCCTCTGCTGTGATTGGCTAAAAGTGCTTTTCACACAGAGCGGTTTAACAACAATAATAATAATAATAGTTTATATTATTCTATTTCTATTATGTGTTATAATTAGTAAAGTGGATAGTGTTTCTATAACACAAACTGTCTTACGTTTGGTTCTTCTAAATGGCTCGTTCATTATATCTCTTATATCATTGTATCCATTTATCTGTTTGCTGGCCGTTCTCTTCCTCTTTTACCTTCAATTCTTACCTTCAATTTGCAATTATTATTGAACATACTGTGACAAAACTCTACTCAATTTCTAATGACACACTGTAATTAAATAATAAACAACAACAACAAACAAATATGTGCTCAATATTTATTAATGTTTCAGTATTATTATGAAAATGTGTGGATTTGTTTATATGCAGGAAACATGTCCAATTCAGATGCTTTAGAGTAAATGTGAATTGAAATTGAAACAGCAATACATCTAAACACTTTGTACAGAAAAATAAAGAATGTGTTTATTCATCCGGTGACAAAGAGCTCAGGTTGGTCTGAAGGACTGAGGTGCTCTCCTAAAATCTGTTATCTGCGAAGTGGAACTATGTTGCACCTGTTGGAAGAAATTGAAAATCATTGAGAAGACTAATAAAGGACAAAGTCCCGAAGCCAGATCCTCTTTCGAAAAATAATCCTATTTAACAGACATAAATGCGTATATGGTCTGTGGCATAACTGAGCCTGAAGCTTTAGCAGTTACAAATGGGCGCAAAAAGTTAGAAGTGCTGAAATTAAACAGAACGTTTAGTCACGCATTCAAGGGCTCTGAAGTTCACCATCAAGGGTCTTGCTAATTTTTTGAAGTACATTGAATGTGATCTGGGACAGAAATGGTAGGGTTGGTGGTACCTAAACAAAATAAGTAAAGAAGAAAAACTGAATTACCCCAGCAGACCTCGTCCAGACCAGCGCTGTGGAGTCAAGTTAAAATGAACCTTCTGTCCATTCCGAATTACTGCAATCCTTACAGATTTCTATGGGAGATTCCACACACACACACAAACATTTTTAAAATAAAAAAATATTTACATGAAGCGAAGACTTTTGGTATATTCAGGTCATTATTTTCTACCATTAATGACCTAAATAGCTTATACAATATACAACCCCACCACTGCCGAGATCTGGGTGTTTTTTTTTTAGACACCTGATCATTCCCAAACAAAGGGAATGAATATGGAGATCGAACACCCTCTTCCTCAGATATACCACCCAAAGGCCTTCCACAACATTTTGACGTGTGTCTGTAGGTATTTGTGCCCATCCGACTTTTAAATTGATCTCAAACTTGTAAATGTGGTTACGGTCGAGTGCTTTCGACAAGTTTCTAAACCCTGCATCGTGTACAGTCAAGCTGAAATGAAGGAGCCTTTCCTAAACTGTCCTCAAGTGACCAAATAGTGTATGATAAAAGATGTGCCAGGTGCCATTGGTGATAGCATGATGTTAGTCCCACCAGGCGTGGCCACTCACCCCTTCACTGTGTTGGACCACAGACGCGATGTTCTGAAGGTTCTGGAAGTTGTTGGTGTTGACTGAACCAAACTCGATGATCTCATCATCGGTGCACAAGCCCTGGAAAACAAACACACAACACAATTCAGCTGCTTTTCCTAAAAGAAAAGGTAACACACACCTCATGCTAGTAACAGAAAAGGCTTGGACACCCTTGACATACACGAGATGGGCAAAAATATTGGGACATATTTTTAAATGTATCTGTTTGAGCCACAACAACTGTAATTGCAACACTTAAACGTAATAATTAGAAGGGGTGTCCAGATACTTTTGTTTATATAGTGCCTTTCATGTATAGTGAACAGAACAAGAAATTTCAATCGTACCGCCTGATGAGCAGGAGAGCCCTGGGTCACAGTGTCCACTCGGGCAAAAGGGGGCGGCAACGACACGTCCTGCTCCATCGGGTCCGCCTGCGCACCCGCCTGGTCCTGTTCGTGCTTCGCCTTCGCTGTAGAATGCAGCTTGTGGAGAGCTTCTTCTATCTCCACCATGATGGCTTTGTGGTCGTTCTGCAAACCTGGCAGTGCCAACAGTGCACGAAAAAAGAAAGATGCACAGTGCTGGGTGAGATATATACATACAGCAAACCCAACATTTGGTGATAGATTTCTTAACTTAGTTCTCCCTTTATTAGCTGCTTCTGTCTCACTGGCAAAATTGATAGATATAAATGTGTGCATTTTCCTGGTACAGTCCTCAGTCAGGATTTAGCTGTTCCCAGTTTAGACCAGCTTGATGTGTGTTTTTAATTTAACACATTTAAAGAAGAGTCATGACTTACATGATATGCTGTGTCTGGCTGTTCGGATCTGGTACAGATCCACGTCTGCTCGAGGGAAGCCTTCGACGTCCACGAGAGCTGCGTGCATGCCCACATCACCTTGCTGAAATATACGCAAAGATATACAAAAAACCTGATCACATCACAACATTCCACATTTCCTTTCTGAGGCAGGTTTTAAAAACAAGGATCGTCTGGAGCCTGGGCTTCACACAAACCTAAGATCAACATGTGCAATGCCTAATGTTCACTAAAGTAATGTAAAGCACACATGAGCTAGAAAAACCTCCTGCCCAAATGTGTAGGTCCAATTGCAGTTCGGTGAAGGAAAAATACTAGTCTGGAAGCAATATATAAGTCTAATAAAATGGTGTTTAGAAATAGAAAGTGAATCCCTGCAGTTATGTTCCTACAAGCTAGTAAAAATTCAATGTAGTAGTAAGTAAAATACATTCACAGAGGAGAAAATAAAATATATTTTAAGAATCTTTACAGAGGAGCAAATCCATGCAGTCATGTCTCCTGAATGTAGTAGAAAATCTTTCCAGAAGATGAAATCCCTGCAGTCATGTTCCTAAGATCTACTACAAGGACATTCTAGAGGAGTGGAACTTGGGTACGACTAAGTTTTGACCATCTAGTATTTCTGAGGCCTAGTTAAGTTATCAGATGGAGCTTCTGTATCCTCACATGCTGTGAACTGTCCATTACTGATAAAATAAAGCACATAGAACACATATAAACAAGCGACATGCATTGTAGTTTAGGAACTGATAAGCTAGCTAGCAGCAACAGGCTAGCACACTCATCATAAAGCTTTGTATTGTTTATAACCTGCTCTTCTGATATAAACTCACATCTTCAAGGACGTCGTAGTACGCTTTAATCTGTTCCTCAATCTCATCTTTCACTTTAATCAGTCGCTGAACATCCTCCATTGTGATCGAGTCTTTAGCATTGTAGTTTTCTTCTGTCATCTTCATGGCTGACGTCTGCGAGAACTACAAGTACGGTTCGCAACGAGGGACATACGTCACCTCAGAGAAACGCGTTGCATTATTTATTAACAAAACGTAAACCTCGAGTTTAAAAGACATTTTTAAGTATTTTTAATATTTGTGCTCTAAAATAAATGAATATATATACATATATATATAAAAAGATGTTATATGGGTGAAAATAAGAAAAATGTGCAACATTTTGTGTAGACGCTGGGCAGTAGCTGTGGTACCCTGAAGAAAACAGAACAGCATTAGCTGGTTGCTAGTGTAGGATGTTTTCTGTTGCTAAATGCTGGTTTTCTGTAGATTAGTTACTACTTGGGCACTTGTTTTTGCCAGGTATCTGTAAGAACTATGTGGACATAGCCACACATTGCTAACAGTTGTAAAATCAACAATATCATATCAATTCAGGTGTCGATGAACTTCAGTGGCCTGTACAGAACCCTGATCTCAATCATAATGAATAACTTTGGGACAAATAAAAGCATTTGCAAGCCAGATTTTTTTTTAAATGTTGTGGAAAGCCTTTCTAAAAGACTAGAAGCTCTTGTGGCCACAAGGAAAGGAATGGCAAAGGTTTTGGATTTAAATGCCATACACATTCATAGTCAAGTGTCCACATACTTTTGACTATATCGTGTATTTGTCTCAGTGTGCATGCATTTTTGCATCTCAAATCGTATCATAACATCACATGCATTACATTACATCCACCGACCAGTGGCGGATTTTTACAGTGACCCTCAGCATGTTTGAAGGACCCACCGAGGTCCCTCTTTCCATTTCCTTCCGATGCTCATGCCCCTGCCTGGACTTGACAGGCCTAACCTACCTCAGTAATACAACATTTTTTAAATGGAGACAGCTCTGGACTGCAGGCAAGCAAGTCTAGCACCTGCACGTACTGATTACACAGTCATGCTGCTGTATCCCATGCAGTATAAATGGCCACTTTTCTCAAACAAACATGGAGAAACACACACACACACACACACACACGAGTTTACACAATATATGGCCAAAACTATGTGGACACCTGACCATGAGCTTGTTGGACATCCCATTCCAAAAGCATGGGCATTATTAAGGAGTTGGGGGACCCCCCCTTCAACCATAACAGTTAATCTCAGGGATTTTTTCCCAATTCAATAAAAAGAGCATATAAGAAGGCAGGTAAGTCTGATTGCTTACACCTGTTAGCAACAGGCAATTAGGATGGGTGTCCACATACTTTTTTGCGATATAGCATTAAAACATTTTGTTTCGAATAAATGTATTCATTAGTTAGAAACTTGTTCACATTAAATATTTTTATTACTTTAAATATGTAAACATATTACAAAGGGAGAAAAGAACAGGTCCAGAAGAGCTTCAAACAAATGATTAAGTGAATAGATACATTTACTTCACAGACTTTAAAAGTATAAGACACTGAACCGTGTATAGTGCTTATACAGAAGAATAAGAAGTTCGGTAACCGTACTGCTTCCGAAACTTTGAAAAGTGCAACACAAGTCCTTATACGTACAATGACGTGCATCCTTCACCTTACCACTGCCCGATGTGAAACAATCATAAATAAATCAGAACAATGCATCAAAACAATTAAACAAAACAGACATATTTTATGGCATTCTTCAGTGACACTAAAGTAAAAAAAAAAAACCCAGACAAACAAACAAAAAAAATCTATATGATCTAAAGGTATTATTCATGCTGCTTTGAAAAATGCTGATGTGCATCACATTTTAAGACATTTTCTTTTTTTATTTAAACCATGAAGCAAAAGATGTGATAATTTACCAGGACTAATGAGTCTCACATACTAGAATAACCTTCATTTGGTTCTGGTGAGAGTCTATTATTCACAGAATTGAGAATTTATATCAACAAAGAGGCATCTGCTTGTAAGAAAGTATGACCTGCAATTCGACTACTTTACCAGCAGATGGCGCCACATTCACATTCAAAACACAGTACTGTACATCATTGGTCTGGAGGCATCTGCTGATAAAGCCGTGGCTATGGATTCAAAAACATGGGAGTACACTATATGGCCAAAAGAATATAGACACCCGTCTTAATTGAGATGTTTTAGGCACATCCATTGCTAAGCAGTGGCAACGGTTTAGAGAAGGCACTTCGGCTGCCTGCACAGAGCCCATGTGTGGAGACAGAACTTTCAATACAGGTTATTAATGAGGTCTCATCAGTTATTTATCAGGAGAACAGGTGGGTAGAATTGTGTTTAGCTAAAAGATTCTATACTTCACACATCTGACCTGAGCTTGTTGGAAACCACTGGCATCAATACAGAGTTGGCTGATCACCTTTTTAACAATATTTTGTAGTGCATCTGTGAAGATTTGTGCCCAGCCACTGTTAGGTCAGGCACTGATTATGGCAATTTAAGCCAAAAGTGACCAGTGGGGTTGAAGTCGTACCTGGTGCAGGCCATTAAATGTCTTAATGGAGTCCAGCTTGTACATAAAACAGCTGGGACTACATCGAAAGCACACGGTAGATGTTATATCATTGATTTAATATGTGTTAAAGCAATGGGGCGTGGTTTAAACAACTAAAGTCAAGAATGCGAAAGGGGCGTCCACATACTTTTGGCCATATTTAGACATTTATATCTCCTGGACTTAACAGATAAGTGTCAAGTCAGTCTTTCAAATGGCAGAAGAACAACTGTGATTCTGTATTCGTACCATATTAATTTCTAATCATGTATTTTTAAATTAGACCTACTGCACCCGACATCATCAAAACACCTCAAAAATGTTGAGGAAGACACAGACTCTAGTTAACACGCCGTCTTTCCGGATGGAGTTTCAGCATCGTCTCCGAGGACCGACCCGGACTGGGCCTTGACTTCTTCCACCTGATCCTGCACCGACTGCACCCACGATTCCAGCTGTTGGTGAAGAGCTCGAACACCCTGCTGGATTTTCTCCTGACGGCCCTTCAGATCCTCCAGCCGCTCCCGGTTTTCCCGAGCTCTCCTCTGCCCGGCGCATTCGGCCGGCTCGGACGGCGCTCTCCGACCCTCCATGTAACTGACGAACTCGTCCGGGGTGAGGCCGAGCGCCGGGCCGTCCAGTTTCTCGATGAAGGCGACCGCGCACGACTGAAAAACATCGGTGCCTGACGTTACAAATATGTTTCGACTAAATGGCCACAAACTCCCACAGACACAAATCTAAATCTTGTATTACATAATACGCTGCTTTTATTTTCCTTGTAATTAATGCTCATGTGATGAAATATAAACATTAGTCTAATCTGGTGCTTTGAATCCATGTCAATTACAAACCCAATTTCCAAAAAACACATTTTATAAAATACAGTAAAAACAATAAGCTGTGATTTGTTTATTCTCTTGGACGTCATTTATCTAACAAATATACAAAAATACATGAATCAACTTGATTCTATTTTGTAAATATAAACTAATTTTGAATTTAATATGCGCAAAACAACAAAAAAAAAGTTTGGACAGGAGCAAAAGAGAGAAAAATTGATTTCTCAAATCACGATTGCTAATATTATAAGTGTTTCACCATCTACGGTGCATAATATTGTGAAAAGATTTAAGGAAACGGTTGATGAACAGAACCCACCAGGTTGGTGAAGTAGTACCCGCTCTCTCCCGCCATCAGGCTGTGCGGCAGGCCGAAGCGGACGACGTAGTTGATGTTGGAGTGGAGACGCGGTGGGTTTGCCCTCAGTACCACGTAGATCAGAGCCGACAGGAAGTCGTCTGCGTTGGCCGGCTGCCCGTTGGCCGAGGCGAGCGCCTGGAAGACGTGGTGACTGCACTTGGAGAGGCACGCCAGTTTATCCTGAGGTGCTCGTTTGGCGTCCATCTCGATGATGGCTGTAGAACAACATCGAAAGCGGTAAACTAGCGGTAAAACACACTAGCACACCAGAGCTGACATCTCAAACTCATGGATTCGAATTTCAGCTCTGATACCGGCAGGCTGGGCGCTTACACAAACGATGATTGTCTTGCGATTCGAGGAGCGTTCCTCATCACTGATGAAATTGCGACCCCCGCCGGCTGCACAGAGACGGGAAATGATGTGATCAGGGTGTGACTGTCGGTCGGTACACGAAGCTGAGCCAAATATGGCTCATCCAGGTCAAAAGATGCAGTCGGCTACTGCACGCGTGTCGGAGGGGGCGTGTGTTAGTCACGGCTCTCCTCAATCAGGAGTGGAGGTCAACATCAGTAGAGAGGAAGCGTAATGGAATCAGGCAACTGAATACAACTAGATTGGGAGGAAGCTCAACTCAGTTTGAAAGCAGAATAAAAGGTAGTTGCTAATCATCACCTGTGATCGCTGGTAGATACGGATCGCTGGCGTCGGCTCCGCCCGTTGGAAAAGGAACACGCAGCATCTGAGGTGTGACCCAGTTCAACGACCTGCCAAATTCAAACAGCTGATTAAATAGAGTAAAAGACACATTTACATTAACGTTCGGTACGCACATCGCACGGCTGCTAAACTATCGTCTCGGCTCTTACTTGATCCTCCGCTGAAGCGTCAGATCCTTCTGTTCATCATCACAGCTGTCGTGGCAGAAGACCCACTTGTGCAGACGGGTCATGATCAGCTTCTCGATGTGTTCCATCATTTGGGAAACCTGCGCCTCGGACAAACCTGAAAGCAAACACGTATACAAGCAAATACTAGGGATGTACCGATCCGATCTCACAGATTTTTAACTGATCGGAAATCGGCTTTACTAATGCCGATCATAACCCGATCTTTTGTTTTACGTCAGCGTGTCCGCTGTGTGGAAATACTTTAAATTGGAAATTGGAAAGTGAAACGAGTCCATCAGCGGTGTAATGTCTGTAATGCGAGCGTTTCACGAGGCGGTGGGAGCAGAGCTGCGTTCATTACTGTAGAATTTTACTGTTTACATGGTGTGTGAGTCGAGGATCACTCCGGTTTACAAAACAATCACTTTTAATCCCAGTATGAAAACTTCAGGACCATAACATACAGCTTTTACGAGTTTACGTGTTACAAGACTGAACGACATCTCAGTATCAAGCACTCTGATTGGCTTAGTTATGTAATCGCTTAATAAAGAAATAAATACACGCTATATTCACTAATTGTCGGGAGCATTTAACACTTTATTAACTTCTTCTGTTACTGTACTGAATAGCGGACAGCCAGAGCCGAGCACGTTATCCCATGCACTATGGAAGCCCAAAAGGGTCAGAACACACTCACTCCATCAAACCATTGTCACAATACAAGCACTTTAAGAACTGGCTTTCCTTCATAACAAAAGAGTGACTTTCCATTTTATTTTGGTATTCAGGTTTTACTGTAATGCTGTTAAGTAACTTATTTGTTTTTTTATATTCAAGTTAAGCTGCTACACCACTTGTGAGTGGAGATTTTTGTTCATTTTTAGTGTATCACTGCATTCAACAGAATTATGTTCTTTGAATATAAAGTTCAAAGTGAAACTGTAATTATCTCACTTCATTTTTACTACAGTACAATGCTGCACTAGGTTTGTTTACCTTTATTTTGTAAAAGAACATTAAGCAATAGTTTGGATGCAGGCAATTTTTTTTCCTACAGCACTGCAGAGCTATTCAGTTGTTAAACATGTACACTGGATTAATCTGAATAACTGTTATGTACTTGAAGTGTGCACCGTGTGAACAGTATTATCTAGTTCTTATCTAGATAATATCTAGAAAACACAAGTATCGGTTTGAGAATCGGTATCGGATCGGGATCAAAATTAAAGATCGGGATCGGCAACAAAAAAACGCGATCGGGACATCCCTAGCAAATACACTTAATGGCCAAAAGTGTTCGTATCCATTCTTTCAGTCCTAAATAGAAAACCCTCAGTTCTCATGTGCACGTTGGCGACCTCGGTCAGTCAGTGGTACTACTGGGACTAAGACTTGGGTCATTTAAGTTTTGCAGCATGGCATCATGGCTTCCTAATTTCCTCTCAGTAAACACAACTCAGCAGCAGGTGATACCCGTGTTACCAAAGTAACACTGTACTTAGGGTCAACCTTCACATTTGGGACACTTAATCAAAATTATTGACCTAAATAGTGTCGATCATGTCAGTCTTTTCAACAAAGAGCCGGAGAACTCACCCCTGAAGTGAACGGCGATATTCTGGTAGAATTCCTGCACCAGATCTGACTGCTTTTCTACAGGCAGATCCTGCAACAAATAATAAATAAACACAGACTAATAACCTTGTAAAATCTAACCAGCATACACAAGAATTCTTGAAAAAAACAAACATGTGGCGCTCAGTTGGCACAGCAGTCTATAACCGCTACTACAGATACTACAGTTTAGCTTTACACATATTAGAGGGGGCATGTGGCTGTGCGTCTGTGATCCATCTCAGCCAGGAAAGGTCCACAATACCTGTGAGACAGAGGGTAAAATGGGATTTATACCCATTGTCGTGGCAATAGCGACACCTACTGTCTGCTCAGAGAACCGTTGCGAGTGGTGGAGAAGTATCTGGGAGTATAGTGTGATGGCAAGTTCACAGTCCGCCTAGCAGTGCAATTGTTGGAATTGTTCATGTGGACATGTGATAGCGCAAAGGTAAAGAAAATAAGCAATAAAGAAAGAATTACACGGTAAGCCTCGATGGTGTTGAGGAAGGAGGTGCAGCGAGACTGCAGTCGCTGCGAGGACGGCTTACGCAGCAGCTTAAGGAAGCTGGGAAAATCTCCAGGCTCCAGGCTCTCGAAGCTCTTCAGTGCTGCCTCCTGCGCTTCAGAGGACTCTACCGAAACAGACAGACAGACAGACAGAGAGGCTTCAGGAATACACGTACAGGTTCAAAAGACTGAAAAGTGGGAGCACGGTGGAGCTAAGCGTGGCCCGGAAATTGTCCTCATACTTTTGCCATACAGTGGAAGCCCTTGATGCACGATATTACTACATAAGATATACAACACCAGTACATTCCCACTCTGTAATACCTTGTCGAGTCGGTGACGAACTTCCCCAGAGGAGTCGCATGATAGTGCTGGGCCGTCTTCCCTTCTCCGCATTTTTCTTCTCCTCAAGTTTAAGCGCGGCATCAACATCAGCATGCAACCTGATGGAGGACACGAATCAAAACATTCAATGTATGCCGCGTGAGAACCTCAACAGTTTATGAGGCGGGTCTGAATATGCTCAGCACTCTTACCCATGATCCTCTTTGGTGGTTTCGGCCTTGCGCGCCCTCTCTCTCCAGCACTTGGAGCAGTAACCCTGCCAGGCTGGATTGCCGTAAAAGCCGCAGTTGTCTTTGCAGAGCAGCTCAGCCTGCGTGATGTGGATCCCTCGCTTCTGTTTAGCCCACATCTTCCTCAGCTCCACTTCTGCACCTGATCAGAACATAATCATGTTAGCATTGTACATTACAGCACTGAGGAGGCACAGTGGTTTAATTGGTCAATGCAACAGCGACTCCTACTGGCACAATCAATTATAATCACTAACAATAATGAGACCACCATGTCATAAAGTTAAAGGACATTATATATATATATATATATATATATATATATATATAAATATGCTAACGGGTTTCAGCAATGCCACTAAAACAACTGGTTGTGTCTGAGGCAAGAATAAGCGCCACTTCTACCCACTGTAACAGTGACCCCTACTGTTTGGTGGAAGAATGAACATGGCCCTCCGTACGTGCTGAGACTCTCTTTGAGTATCAGCTGTTGTGCAAAATAAAGAGTATATGTTAGCTTGCTGCCATGCATGCATATGAATGAATCAATGAATCACTGACTCCCATGAATGAATGAATGAAGAACTACTGAGATCTCACTGAACAAGCCAAGCGGCTCATCCATCCAAGCTTCGCCAAGGCGTTCGGCTCGTTTAATAATAGTGAATCGATTCCCTGAAAAAGGAATCGATTCACTACCATCAACAACCCATCGACACATTTTAGATAAACGCTAAATATAATCGAAACGAATCAGAATGTGTTTGATTTTTTTTATGTAGTTTAACACAATTATTTTATATACCTACAAAACAGTAGGAAAATACATGGAAATAAAGAAAATATTTAAAAGCTGATTCAGAGATTTTAAAACAGCTGTACTTTATATTAAGTTTTAATGCGAGTTAGGTCGCTGCTTAAATGGCTAAATAAATAAAACTACCATACAGACGTGTTCATCATGATGTTCTAGCTGGTGTGTTTTATTCGACATTTATTGGTATATTTAAAACTATTTACTTGCCTAAACGCCAACTTCCCCGGTAGCACCAGCGTCGACTTGTCAATAGGACACGTCCCAAACCACACACTCATCTACTAAAAGTACCTAAACTTAAGCAGTGATGGCGTGACATTCCGAGTAGTAGTGCACTATTCTGATACACTTTATAGGAAGGTTGTGTGTGATTGAGACGAGGCCGAATTGTAACGCGTAAGCAAACCGTTTCCATCGCCACCTGTTGAACTGGAGTTTGCTGCTACGGCTAGCAAGGCTTTATTATTATTAAATTAGCACACAAATGTCACAAAAACGTCGTGTGGGTTTCTCAGTATATACTTTTAATGAACAATAGCTTACAGAGAAATCATTTAAGTGAAGTTTTACAATACACAATAGCCATGGCCAAAAGTATAAGGACAGTGGGAGCTTGGTGGTTATGCTATTTATTACACTAGTAATCAAAAGCCGCACCATTGCTAGGTTGACATTGTTGGGCCCTTAAACAAGCTTTTCACCTTCAGTTATTTGGATTGTATTTAGTCACAATTTTTAGTCATTTTGGATAAAAGCATGACCAATTAGAAACTAAGAAAAGGTCCTTCATTGTTCCAGTCTGACAAAAACTAGGTCCATAAAATCATGGCCACCACAGAACCTTGACCTCAACCCCATTGAACACCTCACAAATGTTCTATTGATGACACAAGGGTCTCTGAGCTGCTGAATTTTTGTTTTCCAAGGGCTGATAAAGGTGTTAAATAAGTTTGTTCCCTCAATGAACAAAGTCACGTGGAAGTGTGTGCTAGCTTGTGACCATTTTTGGCCAGCACGGGTGTTGCTACAATAGGGAATTGGAAATGACTAAGACTACATTGGGGGAAGACCAGTTCGATGTAAGTTTCTGTCCCACAGATAATCAGGGAAAAGCAGTATGTCAAATAGACTTTTTATCCCAGTTATTATCTTCAGTGTATTTTTTCTACTTTTGCATAATAAAAACACAAGATTGACGTTATTGGTTGCAAAAGAAAATTGACACATGAAGCATCAAAATTTTTTTATTTATTTTCTATGTACAGTACAAAACAGTTCTAATTAACCATTAAAATTGTTCTAATTTCTGCTGTTTACAAAATGTCCAATGCCCACTTTTCTTATGTCCACCGATTGCAAGACAAAAATGCAAGACAAAACAACAACAGCAACTTTCAACAGCGTGTAAAAAACAGAGTTAAATTAAATCAGTTTGCAGATATGTAAAGCACATTTTAATCAAATTGCCAACTAGCAAGGTCATGTGACTTTTAGCAGCGCAAAATTATAACTGTTATAATTTGTTATAAATTATAACAAATATTATATTAGAACAGTAGGGGGGGCAGTTACACCTCTTACGCTGAACTAGAAGTCTGTCCAGAGATTCACCTTCTAGGTGCTAGGTGCTCCCCTCTACCATTACGGAGCAATTGAGGCTGGTCCAGCAGCGACTCTTGAGGTCTGGTTAAGGTGCTGGCAAAAATAGTGGACTACACATTAGACACAGTGGCTGGTGTAAAAATGCAACCAGTGACATCACGTCAGCCAACTCAACGCCCAGTCTGCCATCGTTCTCAGCCAGTGTGGGGGTGGTGCAACCGGCAAAGGAACTGTAATTGGGAAAGGGAAATGTCTAAATTGGGCGAAGAAAAAGAACACATATTAATACTGCCACCTACTGTTCTAATGTACAGTATGTCTATGACCATGAGCAGATCCAAAGCTACACACATTTCAAGCACTTGTTTTGGAGACCGCCAGAGGTTCCCAAAAAGTCACATGACCATGACCAGTTGATAGGTGGATTTGCAAAGACGCATTTACAGATTATAAAGCTGGCTCGTCTAGTTGTGCCTTGAATCAATGTCCATGTTTTTTTTTTACTCAGGATTAGTTTCAGGTTCACAGAAAAAGGCATCAAACATAAAACAGCACTTTTGCTTTAATATCAGAGGCAACATGGTCGACATAAACCACATCAGCTTGCAGCTTTGTGTTTCTTCTTCTTCTGTTTCACGATCTGTGGCAGTGGGATCTTAAAGGCAGTCCTAAAAAATAAAAAAACACGAATAAAATAATTTTATCCAAATCAAAGAACACAAAGTGCCAGAGGTCATTTTTTTTAGGAAATAATAAATGTACTCACTCGCATGTTGTGCAGATTGGGCTGAAGTTGCAGAATACTACAGAATCAAGACACAAAACACAAGCAAATAAACCTAAACCATCTATCCATCAAAAGTAAGTGGACACCTGACCATATGCTTGTAAAACTACTGGCATTAATGTTAATCCAATCGGCAGCTATGACAGCTTCCGATCTTCTTAAAAGGCTGCTTTCCAAAGATTTTGAAATGTGTGCCTGTGGGAATTTGTGCCAATTTAGTCCAAGTGGAGAAGCCGTGGCTTACAAGCTTCTTTTCGAGGCATTCTTAGGGGCTTTACAGACAGGGCCTTCGGATCTATCTCAAACGGCTGATTTATTTTTATACACCTTTATCAAATAGGTGTGATTTGTGTGTGTGTGTGTGTGTGTGTGTGTGTGTTTGGCTAATCATATTTACCAAGGGTGCCAGTAAATCTGGACCAGCAGTATATTTTAAAAATCAGCCAATCAGGTAAATAAAAGTCGGAATAAAAGTGCGGGACGTACTCGAGAGGCAGACGGAGCAGACGTAGCCGATCTCTATGAGGCTGCGGTGACAGAAGCAGGCCGCTCTGTAGTCCACGTGCACCGGCGGAGGAAGCAGCAGCTGCGAACGCTGATCTGCATCAGGCAGAAAAACCCACTGTCCACACAACACAAAAAAGGCTTTGTTTTTAAATTTAATTACACTTAATTTAATGTACACTTGGTAAATGAGCACAGATAAACACTACATGGCCAAAAGTATGTGGACGACTCGCATTACAAGTATGACAATCATTTGGTCACAGGTTGCAGAAATCAATAAAAATGATTAATCACCAATAAATATTGTGCCAGAGCGATCTTCTTGGGAATCCTCAGGTACAGGCCACCAGTTATGTCACACGCCTGTTAAAAAAATCGAACAACGTATTTAATCATGTGACCAGAAACAGAATGTAAAGCTTGCTTGACTGTGGACAGTGTCACCTATGTTCTAGCAGTCTTTAGTTCACGTCAGACCTTTTTTAGACTTCATGAGTTCGGGATAGTTTCCGCCTTGCAAACAGACCTCCGTACCCACTAGGGTTTTTATTAGGTGTGGTCAACCTAGCCCTAGTTATATGGGCACAGAGAAATCACCAGCCATGCAGTGTTGCTTTACATCATAAATAACTAGTGATTCTAACTGGTAATATGTTAAGACTGACAAAATGAATTCAATCAGAATAAAATGTAAGGTCACTATATGACCAAAAGTATGTGGACACTTGTCCAAACAACAAGTTT
Organism: Trichomycterus rosablanca; assembly: GCF_030014385.1. NCBI lineage: Eukaryota > Metazoa > Chordata > Actinopteri > Siluriformes > Trichomycteridae > Trichomycterus > Trichomycterus rosablanca. The sequence continues at coordinate 19,872,213 of NC_086008.1, read as the reverse complement.
AGATGTTTTAGCATTTACATTTTCAGCATTTTGCAGATGCTTACAATTATGACTGAATACAGTTGGAGCAACTGAGGGTTAAGGACCTTGCCCAGGAGCCCAGCAGTGGTGGTGGTGAGGCTTGAACCAGCAACCACATGATTACTAGTCCAGTATCTTAACCACTGAGCCTCCATTGCCCACTTTAGCCACACCATTTGCTAACAGCTCTATAAAGGCAATGCTTTTACATTTAAACAGTTTAAGGAAGGTCCTTGCATGGTCCAGCAAGTTTGGTGTGGAGGATCTACAGTGGCAAAATTTTGATTTTGGGATGCGAGGTCCTGTATCGTGTTCTTACACACCTGCTGTAAAAGTCCCGAGTCCGAGTCCAACACGCAGGCATCAATCAGGACGTTCTAGTGAGAGAAAGGTAGAGGAATCTGTTAGAACATCATCCATCCAATAATTGTAATCAATAATTGCTCGATATAACAGCCAAGATTTTTATCCACACCTGTTTTTGTGCGGCAAAGAACACGTTCATGAAGTTCATGTACTGCAGAGCACAATCCTCAGCTGCTTTTATCACCTGTAAAGTACACTCTGGTGACGAAGTTTACATAAATCTGTGGACATGTTCATCAGCAAAAACGTCTCTGTGCTTACCAATATCCTCGATTTCATGTCTTGTCCAGCTGGGGGAAAAAAAGACAACAATTCAGGTCAAAGTTCATGTTTCAGAGTGGACAAAGCAAGACAGAAAGACCAGAAATAAGCAAATCAAAATTTTCATTAACTATGGATATCAAAAGTTGGTTTAGGATATTTTATTTTTCATTTAAACATATAAAATCCCCAATCACATCCCACCACCACAGTTACCATGAGGAGGAGTGCAGGCTATCACACCGCCTATCTGACACGTGAAGCCACCAGGCTGTACTTTTCACCAGCCAGCAGCGAACTCCAACATACAGCGATAACACACATGGAGGAGTACGCTATACTTATACTTCAGTATTTCTCTATCGCTCGTGTTGGGTCCTGGACTAGACAGCAGGAGTCACTTTATATATCCATGGTTTTGAAATTGAATGTCCAACAAGCTCTCGACATGGCGTCCACATACTTTTGGTCATAAAGTGTATTAAAAATAAGCCTTACCTTCTAATTCCTTTGACATTCGATGAATATCTGAGAATCAACAATTTAGAAAAATGCTTGGCATGAATTTAAAGCTTTAAGCTGTTTGCTCTGATCAGTGTCACAGTGGGTCTGGACAAGGCCTCTGTCAGTCCATGAGCCCAACAACACTGCTGCACCTGCTACATTTATATTAGTACACACACTACCAGTGCTGAGGATGGTCCAGGTCCACCACCCATATAACATCAGTGGAGGCTCAGGGGTGACAAAATGTACAGTACAGTCAGTAATTGTATAACAACAAGGTTCACCTGAATGGTAGATAATTCTACATACCAGCCTGCTGTGCTCAGAGTGAATATAGTTACAGTTTGAAGGATACAGCAGAGAGCTTTGGCGAGGCATCCAGCCAGTAGTGTGTCTGTCTGGTGTCCTTTCACCTGCGCTTTAAGGTAACAACATTGTCATTACACGCTTTAATTACAGTGCCGTAGAAAAGTATTTGCCCCCTTGCTAATGTCTCCTACTTTTGCATATCTGTCACACTTAACTGTTTTGGATATTTAAACTAAGTGTAATATGAGCCAAAAATCTTCAGCTCTTGAGTTTGAATCTCAGCTCTGCTTTCAGTGTGTGTGTCTGTAGAGGGAGGGACAATGGCAGAACAGGGTTCCGTCGCTGGTGCAAGTGCAGCCTCTGCTGGCCGATCGAAGCGCCTCTACCTGGGGCAGCTGACCATGGACGTGATACCACGCAGCCTTGACCTCCTCGATCAAGAAGGTGTGGCAGCAGTGATAAAACAACGATAAACACCAATTGGCCATGAATTGACTGGGTGACAAAATAGGAAAAAAACGCTCAATAAAAAATAATAAATAAAAATTGCATCCTTAATTAATCAACCATTTAACCAAATTAAATGATAATTGGTTTCGATTAGACTGTTCAATCGAAGCATCACATAACCAGAGAGCACACAAGGCCATGATCAAAAAGGAAAAAAACATAAATAAATTAAATATTAGTCTGAAAATTGCGACAATTCTACAGCTTTGGGACTCCAGTGAACCACAGTGAGATGCACTGACTCCAAAATCAATAAGTCATCCAGAAAATCAGAAAAGAAGCCATCAAAGCTGTGACATGTAAACACATATGAGGTGGAATTGATGTGGATCGACTTACTTCTGGCCATAAGATTCCTGATCTCCTCAGCGATGAGGTCATTGGCGACAGACAGGAGCTCGTATTTGCCGTCACCACTGCCAGCACTGCCAGAGTCCCCCGAGTTCCAGTGCTTGCTGGGGTACAGAAAGTGACTATGGGAACAAGAAACAAGACAGAATATCAATCTTGCTGTTGTAATATTCAAATAATAGCATTAATTATTAATAGAAAACGATCCTAGATCGGCCGTCCTACTTTTCTTGACAGTGGCTAGCTAGGATGGCCAGCTTGTTGGTTCTGTTCATGACCAGGTGAGAGTTTGCCATGACCATCACGGCATCCAGACATTTCGAAAGGGTGAACTGGAAGGAAAGAAAAATAAATAAACTCTTTTACAAGATTTGCATTTCACAGATGCTCTCTCTTTTCAAAAGTTTGTGGACACCGCTCATTATTACATATAAGGAGATTATTACTCCCTCGGACACTCAAACACCTTTACGCGATGATACTTTATAAAGAATCTCAATTTTGGAAAGACACACTAAGCTCTGTTGATCATCCACCACCAGGATGACCAAGGTGATTAAATATATAAATAAACTTTTGACTTTAACCCCACATACACACACGTACCTCAGGTTCTCGCTGAGCTTGCTGACCCCACCAGATCGGGTTCACATCCACCACAATGACCAGAAGACTGATTTCATCCTCTGTTAATCAGAACCCACAGTTAGCTCCTATTAGCACATTAGCATGTCATAAAGCTAAACCTAGCTAGGTGTAAACAATTAGCTAGCAATGTAACGTGAAATGAAATACGCGTGCACTTACAAAACACGTGTAATAAATGTAAACATGACTTATTTATGCCCAACAATCTGCATGAGTTACCTGAAGCCATTGTTGAGTTGGTGTACTTTCACGTAATCATGAAGCGACAGTGTACCGTATTTTTTGTCCGCACCCGTTTTCTAAAATTTCCGCCTCATGTCGTAGGACTGGCGACTTGACTGTTCATTGGACAAACCGCTTGTCAAAATAAACTAATAGCCAATCACAGAGCAGAAGGCGGGACAAAACGGTCCATAGTGACGTGCGTTCAGGTTCTTGGGGTAAGTTATGTGAATCGACTCAGCCGTTCTATATAAGATTCGACTCCTTGATCTCCCAAACGGCTCATAGTTCACTAACACTGTCAATTCAAAATAGTTATGTGTCTATCTAACTTAAAAGGGTTTAATATGTATTTAAAATAACATTATATTGTATTGGGTATTTTAATAAAACATAATTACACGCAGAAGCATAAAAAAAAAAAACACACACAACAGTTAGATGATTCCCAAAACTGTAGCATGTGGCCCTGCTGGCGCCGGACTCACAGCGACCCTGATCACCATAACGCTACATGTGAGAATTACTCAAACTCAAACTCAAAAGAAGCTTTATTGGCATGACAAATAAGGACATTCGTATTGCCAAAGCAAGTTAGAGAAATAATAAAAATAACAATAAGAAAGAACAAAAATATACAAAACAGTTACATGTGCAGAAATATAAAATAGAATAAAATATTAATAAAAACAGTGCAAAAATATTAACAATAAAATCACGACTGCCAACGATCACGTGAAAGAACCGAGTCAAAGAACCGACTCTATTTTGAACGGCACATCTCTACTACCGAATCCAAGAGTGTGAAGCGTGTTGTCTGATTACGGGTGGGAAAAGTAATGCGCCTGCCGGGATCTAAATACTGACTTGGCTTTATATATTGAATAAAAACAGGTGGTAAAAGTGACGCGCCATAAATACATAAAATTACTAAATAAAATAGTATTTAAGCTGTTTATTTATTAGGGTTAGTTTCTAAAGGTGTATAACAAGGTGTCATTCGTTGCATCAGTTATAACGTGTGCATTTAACTTATTGTGTTTATTTTTGCTCCACATCCACCAAAACAAGGATCTTCAGCATGGATGAAGGAGGTAAGATTTACCATTAAACCAAGTTCTTTCTTAAATCCACTCTAATGTTTCCGTTCTGATAACTGGGTGCCGCACAGCTCTACAGACTCAGGTTTGATCCTTGTTTCCTAGGACATGCTGTCGGTGTTTTGGCTTTTCCAAACTGACCCCACCTGTAAATGATGAGTTAATGATGCCCTGGCCAGGTTGCACCACTACCTTGTGTTGAGTGTTATGCTCTAAGTAAATGTGAGTGAGTGAATGAGCCTTGGATTGTACTTAGATTTTGGTTTATGCTCCGGACCCACTGGAACCCTTCTCAATATGAAGTGCTTAATGAAGGTGAGTTGGGTTTAAGTGTGAATGAAGGAGTGAATTGTGATTGCAGCACTCTCCAGAGAATATTCCATCTTGTGGTCAGTGCTGCCATCAGGACTTTTATGAGGATAAAATAGTTATTAATGTTATTTATATGAATTAATTATTATTATGAATGAGTGAACCTGTGATGTCCTGCTACAGTCAGACTGTTTAACACCACACAACCGAATCAACAAACTCAAACACACATCTTGATATTTAAATTCTTGTATTCATACCTGTATGTATATATCGGTTATAATCTACATTATTTTATCTACATATATTGCTATTATTATTATCCATATATTACCACTACTTTACTCATCCATACCTATGCCTGATATACTGTATTCTGTATCTGAGTTGCATACCATATGCTGTATAAATGCACCTTATTTATTTACTTACTTTATTTGTATTAGTTTCTCTTCTTTTGTTTGTTAAAATACTGGAGACCAATAATTTCCTTCAGGATAAATAAAGCATCCATCCATCCGGCCATCTGGCGCCCTTGTCCAGGGGGTGACCTACCAAATCTGAACAGGGTGAATTTATAATGCATTAATACATGAACATATGCATTACGGTGTATAACCTCTTACACCTGTGTTAGTATTAAGTGGTAACTGATGAATGAATGTATGGTTCCTATCCAGGGTGTTTTTCCATCTTCCACTTTGTTTCTAGGTTCCAGACTCAGTGCCACTCTAATCAAACCCTAGATGTGGTGCCCTGCCTAGGGTGTATTTCCACCTTCCATCCCTGTTGTTCCTAGAATCGGCTCCAGACTCACAAACGACTCTTACTACAGAAGAATGAATGAATGTGTTTGTGTGGTTCTGTTTTTGTCAGAATTGGTCGAGTATTTCAGGAAGCAGACGAGGCAAGATCCAGATGTGGCCTCCGCAGTGGCAGCTATACGCTCGCTCCTGGAGTTCCTGAAGAGGGATCAGAGTAAGCTTGCCTTTGCTTCTTGTGTAGACGCCTGGCCGATAGCACTCGTGCGATTCGAACCCGGATCTCAGAGAAGCCCACAAAAATATAACCTTTGCTGATCTCTAGGTGAGACCATCCTGGGCTTGAGAGAAAACCTGACCAAAGCCATCGTCCGACTAGAGGAGGCTGATTCCTCGGTGGCTGTGTCTTCGGGAGGAGAACTCTTCCTACGGTTCATCAGCCTCACATCACTGGAGCATCCTGTAGGTCATTTTGGTCCAAACACTGGCTTTACAGCATCCAGTAGTTTGATTAGCTGTTTACAAATCAACCAATTATCAGATATAGGAATCTGGTGGTGGTGGTGTCTTGCAGTACGTGCTTTGATCTGTGTCTAGAGAGTCTGGGAAGCGACCAAAAGTATGTGCACACCCCTCCTACTTCATGAGTTCGGGTGTTTTAGCACCAATTGCCAGTTTTTCCCAATTTTCCCTTTCTGTTCCATCACGAGTTTGCCGTGGAGTAACTCCAGTGGGCAAACTCCATTGGATCCACACAAGAGGAACTCATGTGAAACTCCTTACAGAGAGTGACTGGAAGCAAAGATTCAAACCAGGACCTTGTTTTGCCACCAGTATAAATTAGATCAGTGTGCATTTTGGAACACAGCCACGTTTATGTTGTGTTTTCTTTAAGCTTGACCCTAAGGAGGCATAGATTGGCTTGGCCGTCTTGTTAGCGATATATCTATAGCCCAGACACTCCCACTCCCACTCCCACTGTTCTGTCGATGTTCATCAAAGCTTTTTGCCCACAGAAAGCATTTGTTCCCGTTTTTTGCTTGTAGGATCTCTCTCAGTGCAAGAACGTCATGGTGGAGAGAGGAGAACTCTTCCTGAAGAAGATTTCCTTGTCCCGAGGCAAAGTGGCCAAACTCTGCCACACCTTTATTAAAGACGGAGCTGTGAGTACTCTAAAAGCTTCTCTAGATGGTTTGTAAATGTTAGAATAAAGTGTATTTAAGAAATCAAAGGACATTGTAAGATCTCAGATCCTGTCATGTACACTTTATGGTCATAAGTATGTGAACATTTCTTTCAAAAAACTAAATCAATATTGTACAAAGTGGGGGCTTTAAAGACATGGTATGGTAAGATGAAGATGAATTGGAATGTTGACTGTGAGCCAGATCTCCTCATTCACCTCTTTTGTGGAGAACCTGCCCAGAAACCAGAGGCTATTATATCCATAAAAAGGTGTTAACTGAATATTAATGCCCATGGTTTGGTATTAAAGCTTATGGTCAGGTGTCCATCTACTTTTGGCCATATAGTGTATACATGCACATTGAAAAGTTCTTATTAAGTTCAGTTTTATTCTGCAGAAAATCCTCACACATTCGTCATCGAGGGTCGTCCTGAAGGTTCTGGAAAGCGCAGCGGCCGATAAGAAACGTTTCACCGTCTACGTCACCGAATCGCAACCAGATTCTGCCGGGTGAGTCTTGCGCGCTTGTTAATTTTTGGGACGTACACATTCTTTACCCTACTGACCGGTTTCTACAGTGGTAGGATCAATAGAATTCAACATTTTTTATTCACCTACACTATATGGTCAAAAGTATGTGAACACCTGAACATTCCTTCCTGAAGACTCTGGGCATTTTAATGCAGATATAACAGCCTCCACTCCACAATATTTTGGAGAGTGTCTGAGCGCATTTGGGTAATAAAAACTAGTGCTGGATGAGACTTGAAGCTTACGTATCCATTCCAATAATTAGTTCCCTAACGTGTTTAACAGGGTTAAGGTCAGGGCTCTGTGCAGGCCACGGACAATCCTCTACACCAAACTTCAAATGTCAAATCATGTCTTTATGGACCTTGCGTACATGCTGAAACAGGAAAGGACCTTCCCCAAACTGCTGTCGCAAAGTTAAAAGCATTTACTTTGTTTCAGATAATTGATTTTATACACCTGTTAGTGATGAGTTTAGCGGTAACCTTCATGTAGCATGAAGTATGTGGAAAGGGGTGTCCACATACTTTTGGCTATACAGTCTAGGCTTGTAAAGGCTATAAATGTCACATTTCTTTTACATCTGTGTGTTGTTTTTTCTTTTGCTTTCAGTGAACACATGGCTGAAAAGCTGCAGAAGCTCAATATTCCAGTCACAGTGGTGCTCGACGCCGCAGTTGGGTAAAATACGCATTTTCAAATACAAATTTACTATACTAACGCCTCCTTCCGTATACCTTTTATTATGTCTGTTTAGGACGGGACTTCCTGACCTAGAGGCAGGGTCAGCCACTGAAAATATCTGTGAGACCGACTGTCAGTGTGATAAATGTTTAGCGAAATAATGACATCACAGTTTGAGGATGCTTTAGAGATTCTGCTCGGTTATTCACTGCCTACATTTCCCAGACTCCCTTGCACTGCTGTTGATTCGTCACAGGATGATAAAGCCAAGTCCAGTACAGACACGGCATGGACAAGGCTGTGTTTTGACTAAAGTGGAGGAATACTAGAGTATAGCGTGTTTCTCCATATGTTACAGCTCTATGTAGGAATCCACTGCAGGCTGGTAAAAAAAAAGACCAGATGGGGTCCATACTTGACTGAGGTCCTTCTCGGGCAGCAGGTTTGGACTCGTCCGATTTGTCTTGTGATTGTAACCGTGATTGGTTTCAGATACATCATGGAGAAGGTGGACCTGGTAATCGTCGGTGCTGAAGGGGTCGTCGAAAGCGGCGGCATTATCAACAAGGTCAGTTGTGCGAATACGCATAAATACTCACGTCATTACAGATTATTAGAACTTTATTAACATGTAATGATTCGATCCACTAGATTGGCACCTACCAGATGGCAGTTTGCTCCAAAGCGCACAACAAGCCGTTTTACGTGGTGGCCGAGAGCTTCAAGTTTGTACGTCTTTACCCTCTTAATCAGCAGGACGTTCCTGATAGATTTAAGGTGAGCTGCGTCCAGTCAGTGGTTTTGGACTCCTAACACATAAGAATAAATCAGAATAAATCTTTCATGTATAAAATACAGTATATGCCCATAAATTGTGCAAATTATATATGAAACTTATATGAACGTACATGTGTGGCACATAGAAATATGTATATAATTATTTATACATGAAAAATAATAAATATAAATATTGTGACATATTCCTTGAATGACGTGAATGTTTGATAATAAGAAATGACATATGCTAGCATACAGCCTATGTTTATATGTTATGTTCATAAAATTGCATATATAAATGTAATATTAATGCTAACATGTATGGATACACCACAAACTACCATATACAAACTAATCCTAAAGATATATTTAGTGTATGTACATACATACTTTTTATATACTTACATCTACGTATATACAGTGTATCACAAAAGTGAGTACACCCCTCACATTTCTGCAAATATTTCATTATATCTTTTCATGGGACAACACTATAGAAATAAAACTTGGATATAACTTAGAGTAGTTAGTGTACAACTTGTGTAGCAGTGTAGATTTACTGTCTTCTGAAAATAACTCAACACACAGCCATTAATGTCTAAATAGCTGGCAACATAAGTGAGTACACCCCACAGTGAACATGTCCAAATTGTGCCCAAAATGTCAATATTTTGTGTGACCACCATTATTATCCAGCACTGCCTTAACCCTCCTGGGCATGGAATTCACCAGAGCTGCACAGGTTGCTACTGGAATCCTCTTCCACTCCTCCATGATGACATCACGGAGCTGGTGGATGTTAGACACCTTGAACTCCTTCACCTTCCACTTGAGGATGCGCCACAGGTGCTCAATTGGGTTTAGTCCATCACCTTTACCTTCAGCTTCCTCAGCAAGGCAGTTGTCATCTTGAAGGTTGTGTTTGGGGTCGTTATCCTGTTGGAAAACTGCCATGAGGCCCAGTTTTCGAAGGGAGGGGATCATGCTCTGTTTCAGAATGTCACAGTACATGTTGGAATTCATGTTTCCCTCAATGAACTGCAGCTCCCCAGTGCCAGCAGCACTCATGCAGCCCAAGACCATGATGCTACCACCACCATGCTTGACTGTAGGCAAGATACAGTTGTCTTGGTACTTCTCACCAGGGCGCCGCCACACATGCTGGACACCATCTGAGCCAAACAAGTTTATCTTGGTCTCGTCAGACCACAGGGCATTCCAGTAATCCATGTTCTTGGACTGCTTGTCTTCAGAAAACTGTTTGCTGGCTTTCTTGTGCGTCAGCTTCCCTCTGGGATGACGACCATGCAGACCGAGTTGATGCAGTGTGCGGCGTATGGTCTGAGCACTGACAGGCTGACCTCCCACGTCTTCAACCTCTGCAGCAATGCTGGCAGCACTCATGTGTGTATTTTTTAAAGCCAACCTCTGGATATGACGCCGAACACGTGGACTCAACTTCTTTGGTCGACCCTGGCGAAGCCTGTTCCGAGTGGAACCTGTCCTGGAAAACCGCTGTATGACCTTGGCCACCATGCTGTAGCTCAGTTTCAGGGTGTTAGCAATCTTCTTATAGCCCAGGCCATCTTTGTGGAGAGCAACAATTCTATTTCTCACATCCTCAGAGAGTTCTTTGCCATGAGGTGCCATGTTGAATATCCAGTGGCCAGTATGAGAGAATTGTACCCAAAACACCAAATTTAACAGCCCTGCTCCCCATTTACACCTGGGACCTTGACACATGACACCAGGGAGGGACAACGACACATTTGGGCACAATTTGGACATGTTCACTGTGGGGTGTACTCACTTATGTTGCCAGCTATTTAGACATTAATGGCTGTGTGTTGAGTTATTTTCAGAAGACAGTAAATCTACACTGCTATACAAGCTGTACACTGACTACTCTAAGTTATATCCAAGTTTCATGTCTATAGTGTTGTCCCATGAAAAGATATAATGAAATATTTGCAGAAATGTGAGGGGTGTACTCACTTTTGTGATACACTGTATATATATATAAAATACAGTACATCACCTTACAGGTAACATATGCGGAAAAACCATTATTGATATAGGGGCATATAAGTCATATGTTACATTTCCATGTGGGTCATTAGGACTCACTGGGTCATTTTAGGTCTGTAGAAAAGTATGTGGACACATGAGCTCCCATTTCACAACCACTGCCATTATTATAGAGTTGACCCCACTTTTCTGGCTGTAACAGCCTTTATTCTTCTTTAAGATTTTGAAGTGTTGAATTGGGATTTTGCAGCCAAGCAAATTATTAAAAGTGGTGTCCATATACTTTTGGCCTTACTATATTATGATAGAGAAGTTCCTGATCAGTCTGTTTGCTCGTTTAGTATAAAGCCGACACGTTGAAAACGGCAGAGGACTTCAACAAGGAGCACCCGATGATCGACTACACCCCGCCGTCGCTCATCACTCTGCTGTTCACCGACCTGGGTGTGCTCACCCCCTCGGCGGTCAGCGACGAGCTCATCAAGCTCTATTTGTAACGCTTTATCAACAGTCACCTGACCTCGATGCAGGGATGAACTCGTGCGTGATGTTTCCGTTTGCCTGGGAAACAACAATGAAAATTGTTCACTCGTGCTTGTCCTGATGTGAATATTCAGATTGCCTTTAGACCTCCATCCTCACTTCATCTCTCCTATTATAAGAATAAAACGTGATCCTAGATTGATGATGAGTTATGTCTCTCTTATTCAGACTCATGTTGCTAGAATAGGAGCGTTCCAGAATGGTATAGTTACACACTATGTAGCACGTAGGATGCGGTTAAGGAGGAAGCCAGGAAATCTATTGAGCAAGAACCACCAGATAACAAGCCAATTGTTTTTGTTGATATCGTCATGAACCGTTTCCAGTTTAGCGATTTAACGTTTTTCATTCGTGTAGCGTTCAGCGTGTAGCAGTACGAGGCGTTCTAGCAATCCTACGGCAATTCAGTTAGCAATCGATCTAAATATAGATGCTAATCTGTTTACATTTATGAGCACAAATCAAAAGAAAAGAGCACTTACTCATCTGAACACAGACATGGAACGAGACGAGAGCCTCACTACGCATGCTCCGATTCACCAACCTGATCTACGTCACAGGGTGGTTTCGTGAATTTGCGTAGGTTGGGCAAAGTGCGTTTGTACTTCATGTACTTATAATTTCTCTAAGAATTGCCCCACATAATTGTTAAAACCCTTAACTTCGACTGACCAGTTAAAAATATAACTGTAACAAATACAACAAACAACAGTAGTTCTAATTAAAATCTTTATTAGCAAACCTTGTTGCTCTATCTATTTGAAACAACTGCAATAAACACAAAGCGCAATAAGATACAGTGTATTTTTCTCCTTTATTTTTTATCAACCGCTTTATCTTGGTCAGGGATGCAGTGGGTCTGGTTCTATGTGGGGAAACACTGGGCGCAAAGCAAGAACACCTTATACAGGGCGATTACTAAATCAAGCAGATAGCAGTAAGCTAATGTAATAGACCTCTGTGCCACCCGGGCACCTGGGTTCCAATGTTTTAATATCAAATTAGTTAGCCTGAATTAATGAAAGAAATGAGTCTGTCGTTTGGTTTAGATATTTGTTAGTAGCAGATTGTTTTATTAGGATTTTAACGTCATGTTTTACACTTTTGTTTACATTCATGACAGGAACGGTAGTCACTCATTACACAAGATTAATCAGCTCACAAGGTTATATCGAACACAGTCCTGGACAATTTAGTGTCTCAAATTCACCTCACTTGCACGTCTTTAGACTGTGGGAGGAAACCCACGCGGAGAACATGCAAACTCCACACAGAAAGGACCCGGACCTCCCGCCTGGGGGATTGAACCCAGGACCTTCTTGCTGTGAGGCGACACTGCTACCCACATTCAAATTCACATTCAAGCATTAACAAGTGCTGATAATTACAGCTGGAATGAAATAATCCAACGCTCGCTGCATACGAGGCTTATTAGCAAAATTTAAGCAACATGTGCTTTAATCATAAACATTTATTATTTATTTAACATCTGCATGTAGTACATCAAACAAATTCAAATACATTAACATGCTCGGTCAGTAAAGGTTACATACACACGGAGGGAAGCGATAATGTAAAAACCTCATTTAACCCCTTCTAAGAGTTCGATTCTTCAAAGTACGTAAGCATGACCGCACCTGCTCTATCATTGAACATTGACATTGAAAAATAGCATTAAAATTTCTCTGACATATTTAATAAAAATATTTTAAAATCTTGCAGCTTATACAATAATAAAAGTTACTAGATTGTCCCTACTGCTCTACGTCTTTAAAATAAATGATATATGTTCACTGCGACATGTCTGAGGGGAATTTCGGAACAGACCCAACTCCCTAATCTAGTGTGCTGAAGCTGAAATACAACAATCATACAAGAGAGCGTTTTCTAACATAATAAATGAGTTAATATACACGAGACGTCAGACGACAGATCGGTAACAGTTATAGGACTTTTAAGGACACACATCTAGTAAGAAAGGCACCTTTTTATTTCTTATAGAAAAAAAATCCTTGTGCTAGGTTAAAAATTAGAATATTTTTAGAATTAATATTTATATTAGCTCTAACTGGACTGTTAAGCAAAGTTCAAAGTGTTTTATTTGCATCAATGGAGTATTTTTGGATTTTTCATTGAGGATCCGTATCGAGACCTTTTGATAAATTGGTTGGTTCTGATTCATCGTAAAGAATTTAATACTCTTCCACCCTCCAGTTTTGTTACGTATTAAACTTGGTAGGTTAGCACACAACACCTTTCTGAGCTGTTTAATCAATAGGACACACTGCACTTCACTGTTAATTATATACACACCTCAGTCAACTTGACTTTCATTCAATATTATAAATAGTTTATACTGTATATAAACGTATCCTCCCGAAACACCCATAATAAAATAAAAAAACAACAAAAAACCCACCTAGAACAAATAATTACACATTTTTATAACACTCTAGTAACAAGCTGCATAATACAAGCAATCTCCTCAGATCTCTAATACACACCATCAATTTTAAGAAGCACTTGATACAGGCTGATGATTTATTAGTCTAGTCCGCTGGAAAGCCTGACAATGAAGAGAAGGTGGAACGATAAACAATAATTAGGATTTAAGTATTAGGACGATTATAAAAAAGACCCTGTTGTTCATCACGATGTGAAGTGATTCTTCGTTCATCAGTGTTGATGTTCTTTGTCCCAGAGACGTTCACCTGAACTGTAAAAGAAATGAACAGATTGGAACAATTATGGCTATCAGGTAAGATGAGGTGAATATGTTTGGAGTGTCCTGGTGCTTTTACATGAAATAGTTATTTGTTTGTTAAAGAATTACATAAAACGTGTCTATGTTTGTTTATTAGGATTTTAACGTCATGTTTTACACTTCGGTTACATTCATGACAGGAAACGGTAGTCACTCATTACACAAGATTCATCAGGCCACACAAGTTTATATCGAACACAATTCAGTGTCTCCAGTTCACCTCACCTGCACATCTTTGGACTGTGGGAGGAAACCGGAGCACCCGGAGGAAACCCACACAAACAAATGGAACACAGTCATGGACAATTTATTACCTCCAATTCACCTCACTTGCATGTTTTTGGACTGTGGGAGGAAACCGGAGCACCCGGAGAAAAACCCACGCAGACACGGGACGTGTCTATGTAGACAGAGCGCCAGGTTTTCAGACAGACCCCATGTGCCAAAAATAGAGAAATCTGTCTGACGTGGCAGTAAATATTTTTTTATTCTTGAGTTTACAGAATGACAGATGAAAGACTAAAACCAAACACAATTATTATGTGCAACCATTTTAAATAGACAGGTAGCACATTTGTCAAAAATGGTCCAGTTTACTTGAATACATCATATTTGGGGCGGCACGGTGGCTCGGTGGGTAGCACTGTCGCCTCACAGCAAGAAGGTCCTGGGTTCGATCCCCAGGTGGGGCGGTCCGGGTCCTTTCTGTGCGGAATTTGCATGTTCTCCATTTGTTTGTGTGGGTTTCCTCCCAACTGGAAACACTGAATTGTGTTTGATATCGACTTGTGTGGCCTGATGAATCTTGTGTAATGAGTGACTACCGTTTCCTGTCATGAATGTAACCGAAGTATAAACAAACAAACATCATATTTATACTAACAAGAACCTCAGAGTTGATACAACAGCAGCCCTACCAGGCTTTTGGGTGGGACGTTGGGTTTCTGAGAGAGGGTCGGTTTCTTCATCAGTGAGGGTTTATAAGGTTTAGGGGAGGAAGATCCTGCGCTGTAGGTGGCGCCGTTGTCTTGGCTCAGTTCTTGCAGCGGGACGCCCGCTATCTCGTAGTGCTTTTTGCGCAGCTCGCCGAGTCGCAGCCGCTCGTTTTCAAGCAGGCTCTCCAACTCCAAGACCTTCACCTGAAGTAATTTATCAATCTCGAGTTGTCACAGAATATTTGGCACATTTATTTATTGAACGTTGTTTAGGAATATAGGGATAACACACCTGAGACTCCATCTCTTCTTTTCTTAGCTTGATTAAAGACATGCCAGAGAAGTCCATCGTATCTACAGTCCAGAACAATAGAGAAACATTCACTGAACATGTACTTGCATTGAGAGACAAACAGTAAAAACATAAACATTTGGATTCTAGCACTAGAATGTGGTATGCAGACCCCAAAGCAAGTCCAGGTAAATTCACATCATGTTATTTTATAAGAGTGTGGCAGCAAAAGGCTTGGAGACCACAAAAAGCCGGGGTTAGGCAAGAAAGGTCAAGAGGAACCCAAGTGAGAAGGTGAACTCTATATCCTACAACAGCTGTGGGATCGACCAACCAACCATTCATCCATCCCTCCATTCATCCATCCATCTATCCATCCATCCCTCCATCCCTCCATTCATCCATCCATCCCTCCATTTATCCATCCATCCAACCATTTATCCATCCATCCCTCCATTTATCCATCCATCCAACCATTTATCCATCCATCCCTCCATTCATCCATCCAACCATTTATCCATCCATCCCTCCATTCATCCATCCATCCAACCATTTATCCATCCATCCAACCATTACTTCGAGTTGCCATGGTGATGGTGGACGCTGGCGCATTTGGCTGCCGCTACCGTTACCGTATTTTACCGTATTTTATTGTATTTTTATCGTTTTTCGTTTTCATCTTTTTACACACCTTGTGGATCTATTTCTTTTATGTTACTTTTGATACTTTTATTTGTGCTTTTGATACTTTTTGTTCTTTCTACTCTACATCGCGTCTGCGGCCGGTGGTGAACGGTGGGTGAGTTTTCCTGGGATCGGCACGATGTTGAACTATTCCGTTGACCAGCTGAGGAAGTTCAACAACTGCACTACTCCATCGTGTATTTCAGTCATCAAACAGCTTGGACTCCTTCGCCGGCCTCGTTATATTCACAGGGGCTCCCGGAGAAAGCTTGTTTATCTTCGAAACGGTAACGCTATTCCATCCTTCTGGTCAGCCGTGCGCACTGTCGCTCCGCAAACACGTCATCAGAGCGCTGCTGCCTTGCACACCAGTAGCGGTGTAGTCTCCATGACAACGCTGTCCACGGAGTGGGATAGGAAACGCGGAGTGGACTTAGCAAATCTCCGTTCTCTTCCTCGTTCCTCACAGCCAACTACACAACAATACCACTTGAAAATGGCATTGCTTAATGTTCGTTCACTCAACACAAAAAGTACTGTACTCAGTGAATTTATATCTGACAGTGAACTAGACTTTTTCTGTCTCACTGAAACTTGGCATAAACCCTTGGATTATTTTACGTTAAATCAGACCACGCCAATGGGATACTCGTATATTGATGAACCTCGTATGGAAGGGCGAGGTGGTGGTGTTGCTGCAGTCTATAGGGATGATATTAAAATAACCACTTTGTCTTTTCCTGCTGCTCTTTCTTTTGAACACCTGGCTTTCAAGTTGTCAGGGCCTACTCCTCTGGTCACTGCTGTAGTTTATCGTCCGCCAAAGCCAAACGCTTCCTTTCTCTCTGATTTTTCAGATTTTTTAACCCAGCTTAGTGCCCTCTCATCCTCTGTACTGCTTATGGGTGATTTTAACATCCATATTGATGACAACAACTGTAAATTTGCCAGGGAATTTTTGGAATTGTTACAGTGTTTTAATTTCACACAACATATACATTTTCCAACTCATAAAAAAGGTCATACTCTTGACCTTGTCTGCTCTACTGGTGTCCTAGTTCATCAGCCGTCCAGCCATGACCTTACTGTCTCTGATCATTTGACAATCATCATGGACATTGAGGTCACTAGGCCCATCACTAGAGCTAAACGTAAAATATCCTTCAGGAATCTTCAATATATCTCTCCCTCTGCTTTCTCAGATTCTCTTGTTAAAAAGATGTCTGTCTGTCCTGTACTGTCTAGTAATTCATCTGACCTTGTCGATTACTATAATGACATACTCGCCTCATGTCTTGATGAGCTGGCTCCTTTGAGAACCAAATTTGTTTCATTTAGTCATTCCGCACCATGGTACACAATTGAGCTTCACCAAATGAAATCCCGTAAACGCCAGCTTGAAAGACTTTATAAGAAAACCGGTCTAACAGTACATTATCAGATTTATTCTGATTATCTTCAACATTACAAAGACGCTCTTACGGCAGCCCGATCCACTTACTATTCCGAACTCATACATGCTGGATCAACAAATCCTAAGACTCTCTTTTCCACAATAAATAAACTTCTCAAACCAGTTGACAATACTACCAATTCCTTTACAGTTGACAAGTGTAACTCTTACCTCTCATTTTTTCAAACAAAAGTTGAGAATATCCACAATTTTCTGACAGTTTCCCCTGTCATCTCTGTTTCTCCGCCTATCTCATCTCAATTTATTACCCAGCCTCTGTCTCAGTTCTCACCTGTGTCTCTTTTGGACCTATCTGAGATCTTAACAGGGATGCGAAGCTCCACTTGTGTTTTGGATCCTGCTCCATCAAAACTTGTTAAGGGTTGTTTTCCAGTTATCTCATCACTTATCACAGAGATAATCAATTCCTCTCTTAGTTCTGGCTCAGTCCCTCAATCACTCAAATTGGCTGCTGTTACTCCCATACTTAAAAAACCTGGACTTGACTCTAACATTATGAGTAACTTTCGGCCCATTTCCAATCTTCCATTTCTGTCGAAAATACTGGAACGTGTTGTTGCCTCACAGCTCAAAGATCACCTAAATTCCAATAATCTATTTGAATCATTTCAGTCTGGTTTCCGCCCCCAGCACAGCACTGAGTCAGCCCTCCTCAAAGTCACAAATGACCTTCTTCTTTCCTCAGACTCTGGACAAATTAATATTCTCGTCCTCCTTGATCTTACTGCAGCTTTTGACACCATTAATCACTCCATTCTTCTGTCCCGCCTTGAATCCTCTGTCAACATCACTGGTACTGCCCTTTTGTGGTTAAGGTCATATCTCGTAAACAGACAACAGTTTGTTAATATCAACAATTGTAGTTCTGCCATTGCTCCACTGTCCCAAGGCGTTCCCCAAGGCTCAGTGTTAGGTCCCCTTTTGTTTATTCTTTATATGCTCCCCCTTGGTGACATCATACGTCGGCATGGTTTACATTTCCACTGCTATGCTGATGATATTCAGCTTTACATCTCCTCCAAATCCATTAATACTGAACTTCACTCCACTCTGACAAATTGCATCACTGAAATGAAATTGTGGATGAAAGCTAATTTCCTCAAATTAAACTGTGAAAAATCAGATATGATCATTGTAGGTCCTACATCCCTGGCAAAAACCACAAAAAATTTTCAAATTACCATTGATAATGACACTTTGTCTCCGTCTTCTAACATCCGAAATCTTGGTGTAATTTTTGATAGCAACCTCTCTTTTGACCGCCATGTAAATCACATCACCAAAACTGCTTTCTTTCATCTAAAAAACATAGCACGTCTACGTCCATCACTCTCCTTTTCTGCCGCCGAAACCTTGATTCATGCTTTTATTACATCCAGAATTGATTATTGCAATAGCATCCTTTATGGTACATCTAACAAAATCCTAAAAAAACTTCAGTATATCCAGAATTCAGCTGCTCGCCTCCTTACTCATACTCGCTCCCGTGATCATATTACACCTGTTCTACAAAAACTTCATTGGCTTCCCGTTGCTCAACGCATTCAATTCAAAATTCTTCTATTCACTCACAAAGCTCTCCATAATCAGGCCCCATCCTACCTCACCGACCTGCTCCATCAGCACATTCCCTCCCGTAGCCTTCGCTCTTCTGAGGCTAACCTACTGTCCATACCCTCTAGGACCAAGCACCGGACCTGGGGTGACAGGGCCTTTTCCATAGCTGCTCCATCTTTATGGAATGCTCTCCCCAAACACCTACGAGATTGTCCTGACCTGTCCAAATTCAAGTCACTTCTCAAAACTCATCTATTCAATATGGCATTTAACTTGTAACAACACGAAATAAATGCTTTTATTTTTGCTATTCTTTTTAATAGTTTTTATACTTAGATCACGACAGAAATGTGAAGTCCTAGATCCTAAAACTTGTAAAGTTTTCAGTTTCCTGATTGCATGTAAATCTGTCCTGTTTCTGTCTAATTTTAAGAAATTGTTCTATATTTGTTGTTCTCTCTCATAATTTAGCTAATTTTTAATGAACTGTCTTATGCTGCTCTCTTTGTTTTTATCTTAATTATTCTTGATGTTGATGTACTATTTTGATTTTGTACTATGATTTGTATGGTGTATGTACGTATTTGTTTTGATTATTTGTCTTATGTAAAGCGTCTTTGAGTATCTTGAAAAGCGCTATATAAATAAAATGTATTATTATTATTATTATTTATCCATCCATCCCTCCATTCATCCATCCATCCAACCATTTATCCATCCATCCCTCCATTCATCCATCCCTCCATTCATCCATCCCTCCATTCATCCATCCCTCCATTCATCCATCCATCCAACCATTTATCCATCCATCCAACCATTTATCCATCCATCCCTCCATTCATCCAACCATCCATCCAACCATTTATCCATCCATCCCTCCATTCATCCATCCATCCAACCATTTATCCATCCATCCAACCATTTATCCATCCATTCATCCATCCCTCCATTCATCCATCCAACCATCCATCCAACCATTTATCCATCCATCCCTCCATTCATCCATCCAACCATCCATCCATTTATCCATCCATCCATCCCTCCATTCATCCACCCATCCAACCATTTATCCATTCATCCACCTATCCCTCCATTCATCCATCCATCCAACCATTTATCCATTCATCCACCCATCCATCCATTCATCCATCCATCCCTCCATTCATCCACCCATCCAACCATTCATCCATCCATCCATTCATCCCTCCATTCATCCACCCATCCAACCATTCATCCATCCAACCATTCATCCATCCATCCCTCCATTCATCCATCCATCCAACCATTCATCCATCCATCCATCCATCCATCCATCCATCTATCCATTCATCCATCTATCCATCCATCTATCCATCCATCCATCTATCCATCCATCCATCCATCCATCCATCCAGCCATCCATACATCCATATGTTTTGAACAGGTCAGGAAACAGTTACCCTTCTCCTCGATCTGGTCCTGGCCCGTCTTGGTGGAGGCCACCACGTTCGCAGCCATTTCGTTGACTTGACGGGAAGCTTGCTGGAGACTTGTCAGCTTCCTGCTTCCGCGGTCGGCCTTTACCTACAAGGAGTGAAAACTCATTTACATTTCCGGCATTTAGCAGACGCTTGTATCCCAAGCGACTTACAGTACTGTGACAGTATATTGTCTAAGTAATTAAGAGTTAAGGGCCTTGCACAAGGGTCCAACAGTGGCAACCTGGCAGTGGTGGGTCTTGAACCAGCAACATTTCGATTACTAGTCCAGTACCTTAACCACCAGGCTACAACTGCCTTTAAATGACGGATCTACTTTTAAGCTACCGATGAGCCAATCATGTAAATGCAGAGCTGAGATTCGAACCCTGAATCCCCAGATCTAAGCAATAGTGGGCTTGTGTACTTTACCGCACCGCTGCACCACCCGAGCGCCCTTGTGTACGGACAAAAATAAAAGACTCGAACCTTGGAGGCTGCGACGAGTTGGGCGGTGCTGGCAGCAATCTCATGTGAACAGACGATAAGCTCCTCGTACTTGCCCGTGTGCAGGACCACTTTATCAGCCGAATCCCTAAAACAGAGACGAGAGACGGACTGTTAAGGTTTTACTGTAGATTATTATTCTCTACATTTTCAACAACATACAAAATAATAATAATAATAAACACATACACCATCTGTGTCGCTCCCCAACCCACCGCCTTGGCAGCAGATATCAGACCTTCGGTCCAGCGCGAGTTCCGGGCGTAAAACTCCTTCACTGTCGCTGCACCCTGGAAACAGTACCAGAATCAGTCAGGACTCCCATCATGGGTCTGTCTGCGAACCTAGCGATCTCTTTATATAGACGCATTTAACGGCATCCTACACTCCCGAGAAGAGGGCGTGTCTAAATCCTTACCTGAGTGATAATCTGACTGAATAATGAAGGAGCGTCCGATGCTCGCTTAGTGGTGATGGCGAGGTGAAGGCACTCCCAGCATTCAATGCGGCACGACTTATGTGCCAGGCGAATGCAAATACAGAGCAACCAACAGAGTTCTTTTCAAATGTAAATAAATTCTCATTGCTTGAATCTGTATAATGGTGTAATTATACAAGTGTCGTTTATTTGTTATTGTTTTCGGTACACGGAAGGAGATGTTTGCTGGCGTGCTAGCAGGTTGTTCCGCGTCACTGTGTTAGCTTAGTAATCGCTGTCCAAATAATCCGCCCTATAAATCGACGTCTTATTAGAATCTAATCCTCTCTACTTAGGCAGCAAAGCAAGGTGTTTTTTTTTCAATTTGAATGAACTAACTGTATGCAAATAGCACTTTTTACTGCACACATGCTGTATTTGAATGTATTTGACTGATCCTGTAACATTCTGTGGTGTGTACTAATAGATACCCATCAGTGGATATATTGGAATTTCTGTCCGATTACATATATAGTCTATCAGGCCTCCAGGGGGCGCTATTATATATATAAAAAAAATCATGCTCCATTGTTAATTGTAAGTTGCTGTTAATCATTATCTTCTTCAAAACTGTGTCCACAGTCGGCCTAACCCAGGAACGTAGTGTTTAACAAGCAAAACGTGCACGGTGGTTCATTCCTGGAACAAAACCCCTCTTCTGTTCTACAGGTTAGTCAGTACACCGACCGGCTGTATCGTTTTTCAAAAGATAACGTTACCCGTCCGCTCTCCACGATCTCCTTCTGTAGGTCTGTGGACGCCAGGATCAGGAGGCGAATAGCCTAAAAAAAACAAGTGAATGAATATCAGGAAAACAAAGTAGCTTTTAAATATATGTGAAGAACATTTTGCTAATATTTAGATTGATATCGAACCTTCATGAGGTCTGTGCAGCTGTTCAGGATCCTAAAAACAAGAAGCACATTTTTAATAAACGTGATGTGATTGATTAATATTTATACATAGCAAAAATATGGCCAGACGAATGTGGAAACTAAAAATAAAATAACAATAAAAACTACTGATGGAAAATGTATTTTATGCTTTTAACTTTGTGGCAACACTTTCCCCCTCCCTTTGCCCCCTGTGCATAGTTTAATAAGGCTGATGTGAAAGAACTTCCGCGCTACTGAACACCCTTGGAATTAATCAGAACAGTACAGAACCTTTATGGGCACAAATTCCTGCAGTGTTGTGGAAAGCCTCCCCACAAAGTGAAGGCTGAAACGATACTGTACTCATGCAAATGGTTTTGGAATGGGATGGGGTTATAGCCTAGTGGTTAAGGTACTGGACTAGTAATCAAAAGGTCACTGATTCAAGCCTCACCACTGCCAGGTTGCCACTGTTTGGCCCTTGAGCAAGGCCCTTAATCCTTAATTGCTTAGACTATATACTGTCTTATTTCTGAACAAGGTCTGTAAAAGTAACTTGACTGACCTCTCGTTCACTTCCAGCTTCACTCCTTGGGTGTCTCGTCTGGCCTGATACATCATGTCCTACAGACAGCCAATCACAGTTGAGAGTGAAAGTTAGTAAAAATATCCAATGTCTAAACCATCCACAGTCCATAATATTGTTGAAAGATTAGAGAAACCAAAGAGAACTTGGCATAAAGGGCAAAAAACCCAAAGAATATAGAATTGCATTAAAAACCAGCATACAGGCACTGGTCCATAAAATGCGATTGCCCGAAACAGCGAGGGTTTTTTCGGGGGGTGTAAAAATATATGAAAACGCAGCACTAAGTTTCACAAAAAATCTAAAAATGCAAATTTTGTAAACAGTAAAATGAACAACGTGAACAGATCTGTAAATATGTAATACAAAACCTGTAAAATATTCAAATTAGTGATTCATATTGAATACATAATTTCATTAGCATTAAATGTGGATACAGGTACCCACAGGCTCCTGGTTTTAAACTTACATCGATTCTCCTCACAGCTTCCTCTATAGCAGCAGACGTGGCCGCCATCTCTTTGTCCACCATGTCGCCCAGCTCGTCCTTTCCTACGTCCATTCCTTTAGGCCTCAGATCCTAAAGAAAAGAAGCAAGACATCAGAGTGAGATAGTCTAAGTAGTGAGTCTAAATAATCCACCTTATGAGTTCGGTCGCATTAGAATCCTCTCTACTTAGCCAGCAAGGCAGCTCACCAGGTTTTCGGACAGACCACATGTCTCTGCAGGACAGCCTATTAGGTTTTAGACAGTGGGGGTCCTGTTTAATATATATACATATATACTTACTTGTGCAATCTTTAGGATGTTCTGGACCGCCGCGCGGACAGACGAGGTATTGGCCCCCTTAATGGACACTCTAGACTTCAGGTCCTGGAAGAAGTTCAGACTCTGAGTGGCACACGCCCTGCAGTTCTCCGTCAGTCCTGCACAAACCATATAAAGTGAATGCGAATTTCAATCTGACGGATCGTCGAGTGAATATCGGTGGGGTGCGGCTTACGGTCGGCGTGATCCGGAGGTGCCATGTGTGCAGTCGCGCTCCCGTTCATGATGGTGTCAGCGGTCAGGTGAGAAAACTGAGTCAGCGCCCTTAACAGAGGTCTGGCGTCTGGAAAAATAGAGTCGACACGTTACTGCATTCGACGTTCCAAACAGAGAAACGACAAAAGGGATTTAAAAGAGCCCAAAATCACCTTCCATAGTCTTCAGGTAGTGCGAATGTCCAGAATTCACTTTAGAGATGGAGCCCAGCGTGGCTTCTGTACGGCTAACCAGGTAATCTGAAGCGAGAAGATCATTTTTTAGTTATTTTGCTCATTTGTGTTATATACACTATATGGACAGAAGTATTGGGACACCCCTTCTAATTATTACATTCATGTGTTTCAGCCACAACAATTGCTAAGAGGTGTAATAAATGCACAGAGCCCTGACCTCTGCCCCACTGAGTAGCTCTGGAATGAACCGGAACATCAACTGAGGCTTTCCTGACCAGCCATATGAATGATCTTTTGACTAAGTAGGCACAAATCCCCACAGACATCAGTAGAGCGGCTGTTGTTCTAGCTGGAAAGATCATGCAGAGGTCACTCTATTTTAATACAGGGATATTTTAAAACGGGACGTCCCAACAAGCTCACGGTCAGGTGTCCAAATTCTTTTGGCCATATAGTGTATATATAACTGAGATATCAGGTTACAATAAAGAAACTAGCTACTTTTTGATCAACCCGATCACATCCGAGGAGGGTACACACGCTCCCTACACAGCGTGAGGCCAGTCCTGCGCATGGAGAGTCACGCACCGACCCCTTGTTGTTCCTCCACTTCTGTACAGGCGCCTTGGGCTACTAACCAGGGTCCAAACATAGCCTCCAAATCCCTGCCCCCCTTTTTTATTCCGGTCTTCTCCCACTCAGTAGACTTTAGTGGCCAATCGTGCCCGATAGGGAGCGTCCAGCCATCTGGTAGCAGGATGTACAGGCTGTCGGTCTCACCTGGGGAGCTGGTGCAGCGGATGTGCAGAGGATCGTCCACCTTGGCCACGGCATCCTGAATGATGACTTCCGCCTCGGCTACTGTACCCTGCAACAGGGCGAACTGCTCGTCCAGTAACTTCTGCTGCAAATGCTGCTCACGGCTCAGCTACAAACACACACACACACAATTAAAGTCCTGGCCTACACTGGTCGAGGAGGACTGTACTTAACACATCCAACCACTTCTTTTTACCTGCAGGAGGCAGGGCTTCACACAGTTGCACCACAGCTGCACCTGAGCGGCGTAGGTTTTTATTCACCGTAACAGTACTGTAGCCTACCTTCTCTTTTAGTTTGCCCTGAAGCTGTCCGAGCTCCCTGCTGCTCCGCTCCCTCTCGTCCTGGAGACTGGACTCCTTCAACTGCGCCGTCTGCCTCAGAGAGGATAACTCCGCCTCCTTCTCGCTCACGCAGCGCATCAGACGCTCCTTTTCTGTCTGTAGCGAGCTCACCGAGTTGTTCAGACCCAAGCTGGCCTACGGGCGATGCACACAAACACATGTTTGTTTGTCAGATGTCTTTTGGTTTTCGCCATTCAGAAAGTATTTGGACCCCTTGATCCTCTGCACACTTTATGTTGTGAAATAGATTTTTAATATTTATAACTTACGTTTATACCCAACAATCTGAACTTACCCATAACGACAAAGCAAAAACATTTATAAAAGTCGTATTTAGAAAAGTATTCAGACCCCTTGATCATCCAAAAATCGAATCCACAAGACAATAAACAGTGCAAAACGCCAAGGGGTCTGAATACTTTCTAAACCCGCCGTACGTCAAGATTGAGATCACACACCACTTCACAGCTCTGCAGCGTGCCCTTGATTTTTTGCATCTCGCCCCTCTTCTCTTCCAGCTCCCATCTCAGTTTGTCCATTTCGAATTTTTGCTCCTCCAGCTGGAACATAAATAATAATAAAAAAAACGACGACATCAAAACACAAAGCTAAAAACATATTAAAAACTATATAAACAATGTAATGGAATTGAACCTTCATGTCAGACTCCTGCTTGACTCTCTCCATCTCGAAGGCTAACTGCTGCTTGGTTCTGGCCACCTCCTCCTGAGTCTGCTGAGTGGTCGACAGCATCTTTACCGTGTCGGCGCTCTGCAAGCAAGACGGATGAGAACACGTTGATAAAAACATCATCACAGGAACCTCACTACCCAGATGTTATTAGCCTGGTGAACCGTTCTCAGCTCTGCACTGACACGATCATGGTAATGAATTAAGTTTTTTTAAGCTTTTAGTAACTTGTTAATAGACTGAGACGTGATCATACCTTCCTAAGAAGTTCTGCGTGGTTTGCTACCAGCTCGGCGTGTTTATCCTTTAGCTTGCTGTAGCGCAGCTCTGTAGCTTGAGCTTTCTCTGCAAAATAAAAAACGCATCAGTGTGTGTTTTCTATAAATTTATACTGTTACAAATTAACACCATTATATCATATAAAAAAAACGCAGCATTAACTGCAGTGAAATTTTCTGAAATGTATTTTGTTTCATTTAATGCAGCATTTTTAAAATGTATTTTGTTTAAATTAAAGCAGCGTTTTTAAAATGTATTTTGTTTAAATTAAAGCAGCGTTTTAAAAATGTATTTTGTTTAAATTAAAGCAGCGTTTTAAAAATGTATTTTGTTTAAATTAAAGCAGCGTTTTAAAAATGTATTTTGTTTAAATTAAAGCAGCGTTTTTAAAATGTATTTTGTTTAAATTAAAGCAGCGTTTTAAAAATGTATTTTGTTTAAATTAAAGCAGCGTTTTTAAAATGTATTTTGTTTAAATTAAAGCAGCGTTTATAAAATGTATTTTGTTTAAATTAAAGCAGCGTTTTTAAAATGTATTTTGTTAAATTAAAGCAGCGTTTTCAAAATGTATTTTGTTTAAATAAAAGCAGCGTTTTCAAAATGTATTTTGTTGAAATTAAAGCAGCGTTTTTAAAATGTATTTTGTTGAAATTAAAGCAGCGTTTTCAAAATGTATTTTGTTTAAATTAAAGCAGCGTTTTAAAAATGTATTTTGTTTTATTTAATGCAGCGTTTTTAAAATGTATTTTGTCTAAATTAAAGCAGCGTTTTTAAAATGTATTTTGTTTAAATTAAAGCAGCGTTTTTAAAATGTATTTTGTTTAAATTAAAGCAGCGTTTTTAAAATGTATTTTGTCTAAATTAAAGCAGCGTTTTTAAAATGTATTTTGTTTAAATTAAAGCAGCGTTTTTAAAATGTATTTTGTTTAAATTAAAGCAGCGTTTTTAAAATGTATTTTGTTTAAATTAAAGCAGCGGTCGTTTTTAAAATGTATTTTGTTTAAATTAAAGCAGCGGTCGTTTTTAAAATGTATTTTGTTTAAATTAAAGCAGCGTTTCTGAAATTCTTTTGTTTAAGTTAATGGAGCATTTTTTAAAATGTTTTTCTTTTCCATTACTTCATCGTTTATGTGTTTCGTTTTAGTTAAATTTTAGAATGCTGCGTTCCTGGTAATGTAATTGTGTTCTCCCTTGATACTGTTGAGTTCTCAGTGTTTGTCTGCTTTGTAAATGTTGTTGTGATGTGACACAGCGGGCCACCGTAGTCTCACTCATGTAAGGACACAGAAGAATAATAATAATAATAGTAACTAAATGTAAACATTCTGTGGATGCCCAAATCAACTGGTGGAGTTTATTTTTAGAGCAGGACAGACACCCCCAACCTAAACACAGATTATCTCATCGTACCCACTCATGATAAATAATATAGAACACTGTGCTGCTTCTTGTATGTTTCAGTTTGTTCTTTGGGTTTAACAGTGTACTTACTGTCTGCTTCCACGAAGGTGACCTGCATGCTCTCGTGTTCGGCGTTGCGCCACCGCGTGGCCTCCAGCTCCATCCGCAGCTGTTCGTTTTCCACCAGGGCGCGCTGCTTCTGCACCCTCTGCTCCTCCAGCTCCGTCTCCAGACTGTTAATCTGAGACTTCAGCTGAGTGATGTAGCGCTGAGCCTGACAGAACCACGTCAGAGAAGAAATAACGTCATTTATAACCGATTGATCACATGACGGTCGGTCGGATTTTGTGTTTCGTTTAGGTTTACTCACCTCGGCTTTAATTTTTTCCAGTTCTGCTCGCAGCAGCTCGATTTCTTGCTTCAGACTGTCGATC
Source organism: Trichomycterus rosablanca (assembly GCF_030014385.1). NCBI lineage: Eukaryota > Metazoa > Chordata > Actinopteri > Siluriformes > Trichomycteridae > Trichomycterus > Trichomycterus rosablanca. The sequence continues at coordinate 19,844,299 of NC_086008.1, read as the reverse complement.
TGCAGGTCCCTGTGGAGCAGAGTGAGTCAGGCTTGTTTACCGAGCCTAAATAATGTGCTTGTTTAAGACTTATGGTACAAACGGTATAGAATTTTAATCACGGTACCTGTCGTCTAGGCCGTTGTTAGGTGGCCCGAATGCCTGATCGAATATGTCAACCTGTACAGAAAATAGGAATTAAATCCTTTTTCAACAAACTACATAATACTGATTGTTATTGGTTAATTGCAAGAAAAAAATAAGTTATTAAGGGCGTCTATCTGCTGATCTGGACGAGGTCTTAAACCTTCTGAGTATTTGGGCGTTTATGCGTCGATCTCACCTGTGACTGAAAGGACATGGTGCTGGAAGCGTCGCTGACATCTATTAACGTCTCAGGCTCGTCGTCCTCCTCAGGCTCGTCCGAGTCCGGGATGACGACCATGGGCTTCACGTGCTCCGCTAGGGCAGAGGCCCGGAGGAAGTTCGGTGGTGACTGTACAAAAAGATAGAAGAAAGAAAAGAAGTTTATGGCTCTGCAGTAAAGTGTAATTCTGCATTAATTACTAATAATATTTTTATATTTTTGTGCAGCACAGACTGGACTGAATAATGAACTTACATTGTTTTTGACTGGTTAACTTTATTTTAAATTAATTTTGTGTATGTATGGTTTGTTTAAATCCAATTTATTTTAAGTTTTTTTGCCACTGTCGCCCTTGGTTTGCGCAACAGATTTTTTTGGTCTGTCGGTCCTGGATTTTGAATGAGTCTATTGTACAAATAAATTTGACTTGACTTTAATCCAAAGCGACTTACAATTGTGACTCAATACAAATCAAGCAATTGAGGGTTAAGGGCCGGTGATGGGGTTTGAACCGTCAACCTTCTGATTACTGGTCCATGAAGGGGTTTAATACTTACATCAGGAAGTCTTGGGATCTGAATTAGCCTTTTAAAATACATCATATCTCGTGCTTTGTTGAAAAACGTCTTGAGGCTGAAAAAATAAATAAACACAGGCAAATTAATCACAATAATATGAAGTACAATCCATTAACGATCAAAAGTTAAGAGTTACGGGTACTGGACGTTCGATTTTACAGATTTTGTCCATTAAATCCGAAATCCGTTAAATGGAGGTCCGTTAAATGGAGGTTCCTTTGTATTTTAAATCCTTACAATGGACACCAGTACATTACAGAACTGGCTAGCAACAGAACCATGATGGTGTTGGACCGGCATATTTGTAGGCGGGCTGGGGCCAAGTAGTGGTGTCAACATGTATATTTATTATAAGAGCACATGACTTACCTGTGGAACTGATCGTGGAAGCGATCCCGATGACCCTGGAGTGTATCAGCTGGTAAACCTGGTAAAGTCGAGCACATGTATATAATTATATACAAGATCAGAACAGTAAACAGAATCAGAGAATTGAAACAAAAAAAAGAGAACATACAAATCACTGCTTATGTTTATTGTAAGCATTTCAAAACGGAGTATAATAATATATAAAATATAACAAACTTACAGGCGTGTAGCTTGAAGAGCAGTTTGACCGTGTAGTGATATAACTGACTGGCGTCCTGGATGACCTGGATCAGGGGTGCCAGTTTACACTGGCCTGCTGTCAAGGTCGAGATGGCGATGGAGGTGTTCAGCTGCCTCAGCACTACACGAGAATGAGACAAAAAGACAGAACAGGAGGAATGAAACGACAAAACTGGTCCGTCAGCAGCAATAAGACTTAATTTTACACTGAACTGTTAGTGACGGACTCCTGGTTTGGGTTCATTGTGTTGTTGCATCATTTACATCTATTGAAGAAAAACAGAAAATGCCGGGCGTTCCGGATGGTGCGGCGGTGTAGAGCAATACTTTTAGTATTAAGTAAGGAAACGACCGTTGTTATAATGTTATCATTATTAGCTTACTGTTATTGTTGTTTATTCATTATTATTATTTTATTATCATTACAAGCTTATTACTGTTGTTAATTTGTTATTATTATTATTGGTATCATTTTGTTATCATTATTAGCTTATTATTATTGTTGTTGTTTATTCATTATTATTATTATTATTTTATCATCAATTTTAGTTTTTATTAGTTGTTTATTTGTTATTATTATTAATATTATTGTTATTAATATTATTATTATATTACTTTTAATTTATCAGTTGTTTATTTGCTCTTATTATTATTATTATATCATGATTATTAGTTTATTACTGTTGTTTATTTGTTATTATTATTGATATTATTGTTATTTTATCATCATTATTAGCTTATTACTGTTGGTGTTTATTTGCTATTACTATTATTACTATATTATTACTTTTAGCTTATTACAGTTGTTGTTTATTTGCTATTATTATTATTTGTATTATTATTAATATTATTTTATCATCATTATTAGCTTATTACTGTTGGTGTTTATTTGCTATTATTATTATTTGTATTATTATTAATATTATTTTATCATCATTATTAGCTTATTACTGTTGGTGTTTATTTGCTATTATTATTATTTGTATTATTATTAATATTATTTTATCATCATTATTAGCTTATTACTGTTGGTGTTTATTTGCTATTACTATTATTACTATATTATTACTTTTAGCTTATTACAGTTGTTGTTTATTTGCTATTATTATTATTTTTATTATTATTAATATTATTTTATCATCATTATTAGTTTATTACTGTTGTTGTTTATTTGGTATTATTGTTATTATTTTATCACCACTTTTAGCTTATTACTTTGTTTATTTGTTTATTTGGTATTATTATTAATATTATTGGTGTTATCATTATTATTATTATTAGAGATGCACCGATTGCAATTTTCTTGGTTAAATTCAGATTGCTGATTTTTTTTTAACATATAACTGGCCTAGGCTCGGGGAGAGCGAAGCGTCCTAAACCTGTGCCACGAGAACAATCCCTCCAGTCATGGATCCGCTTACCTGACTCGGCAAGCCGAAGTTCCACGTCCATGTAATCGAACACCTCCACTGTGAGCTGAAAACTGAGAAGAGAAAATCCAGACCAGTTCAGGTCACCAAACCCAGAGGAACGTCTGAGAAACTGCAGATCACTAGGTTTTCAGACAGACCCATGGACAGTACAATATATTGCTATTTTCCTGACCTCAAGCATTTATTTTACTTTTTAATTTACAAAAACATGATTGACGTCGAGTTCCTTTCTCCACACAACACGCGCTATAATGTAAATTGTAATATGAGGGAGGAACCACGTACACGTTATTGATGTCTGTTCCGGCTGTGGCCTCCAGGACCTCGTCTGTGACCTCCAGGTTGGGTCGGATGTCAGAATGCTACCAAAATCAAACAAATAGATACATAAATACACAAGAAATATTCAAGCTTTTTGAAATATCAAATGGACTCAGATACAAATCATAACTTGGTGCACTTACCGCCGTATGAAAGGCCATTTTTGTATGCAGAAGCTTGGTATATAACGCGACGAGCTGTGCGTATCCTTGTCTGTCTCGGAGATTCGCCTAGAAGGAATAAAATAAAACCTTTAAGAGCTACACAATGAAGCACAGGAAGGTCATCGTCAGGTGTCCAGATACTTTTGGCCGTATAGTGTATATACAGTTGCAATCGGGAAGACCGGGAGACTCCGGACCAAGGAGCACGGGAAGGGTCAACTGGTACACGCCGGAAAGAATTTGGACAATTCTGGGATCATGTAACTGGCAACACAGAGTCACAGAAACACCAGCGCATTAGGAGGAGGTGAAATTAAACCTTGTGTTTTATATTTTCCATCTGAGTCACAGATGTTCTAGGGAAATTTCAGCTCACTCTGATTCAATACGGTTTGTTTTTGAAACAGGGCGTCCGGCAAGGTCATGGTCAGGTGTCCAAACACTTTTGGCCATATAGTGTATGTACAATCTGGAAGACCGGGAGACTCCACGACGCACGCCACTCCTGACCAAGGAGCACGGAAAGGGTCGACTGGTACACGCCGGAAGGAATTTGGACAGTTTTGGGATCATGTGACTGGCAACACAGAGTCACAGAAACACCAGCGCATTAGGAAGTGGTGAAATTAAACCTCACTCACTCACTTAACTGCTTATCCAATTAGATTCACTAGGGGTGCTGGAGCCTATCCCAGCTTTTCAATGGGCGCAAGGCACACAGTAACACCCTGGACGAGGCGCCACACACACACATTCATCTATAGGGCAGCGGTCTCCAATTAACCTGACTGCATGTTTTTGTACTGTGGGAGAAAACCCACACAGACACGGGGAGAACATGCAAACTCCACACAGAAATTAACCGGACCGCCCTGCCTGGGGATCGAACTCAGGACCCTCTTGCTTCGAGGCGACAGTGCTTCCCACCGAGCCACCGTGCCACCCAAAATTAAATGTATAATCCCTTTCATTTTTGTGGGAGAGGGGTAATATTTCCCATGGCAATCGTACAATCTCGCCCCACACTCACACCCCTGTATGCTTCGTACTCACCCAGAGTATCCCCGTCTCACTGATCGTACTGCTGTGCCTCATGCAGTCGTGTAAAGTCTGTCGAAGAAATAAATCGTCATTATTCGTGATGGCAATGATTTATCAGTTGTTCCTCTTAGGTCCCCTTGTGTTTAAAATAATAATATTGTTATTATTATTATTTTAGCATCATACGCTTATTATTGTTGTTGTTCATTTATTACTATTATTAATATTAAATTTTATTATTTTTAGTTTATTACAGTTGTTGTTTATTTGCCATTATTATTATTATTATATCATAATTATTAGTTTATTACTGTTGTTGTTTATCTGTTATTATTATTGATATTATTTTACCATCATTTTTAGTTTATTAGTTGTTTACTTGATATTATTATTATTATATCATAATTATTAGTTTATTACAGTTGTTGTTTGTTATTATTTTATCACCATTATTAGCTTATTACTATTGTTGTTTATTTATTATTATTGTTATTAATATAATTATTATTTTTTATCATCACTTTTAGCTTATTACAGCTGTTGTTTATTTGTATTATTATTATTATTATTATTATTATTATTATTACACTCCCCGGACCCCTTGTGTTTAAAATAAAATTTTAGGACCCCCCCTTGGCTTATGACATTATTTTTACATTTTCATTTACATTTAGGCATTTAGCAGGCACTTTTATCCAAAGCGACTTACAATTATTACTGTATACAATAATATACGTACAATGAATTCAATGAAATACAATGAGTTGATGATTTTGGACATTGACCCGTTAATTAAACGCACTCACGTTGGGGTGGCCGTCCCGGAGGATTTTATGCACGACGTGGCAGAACTTCCAGCTGAGTATCGGGCTGCTGGACAGCGGCAAACCCAAAGCATAGGACCAGAAAGTGTACGCCCCCTTCTCCCGATGCGTCCCCAGGATAATTCCTGAGTTCAGAGTTAAAGCTTATATAACACGACATGGATAAAATAAGAATAACTGTGAGGAATTATGGGAGGACGTTGTAAGGATACTGCGGGCATGTTTCTCCTTCAGCGGTGTCTCAGAAGAGTTTATAGCCTTACTGATGCTGCTGAGCTGAAAAATAAATAGTAATATATTCATAAAAAGAAAGAAGCACAGACGATACTGGAACAGAACTATAGTTTACATATTCAAAAATGTAACCAGGACAAAATGATGATGACGCAACCCTCCTGTTTATCCAGGCTTGTGACCTGCACTGAGGGTGCACTGATACGATTCCCCCAATACATGAGATTCAAACCACCAGAACTCTGGCACTGTCGTTTCCAGCACTGTGGCTCTTACCATTACATCACACAAGCTCACGTGTATCCAACATGATAAATTAATTAATGAATTTAATAAATACAAGTTCTCATATTCAAAGACGTAACCAAAACAACATGTTGATTCTTAACGGCCGTTCCTGTTAGGTGTCGCCACAGCGGATCATTCGCCGGATCCCCTTCCTGGGGACATTTAAAAAATACGCAATTCTCGGTTTCAACCCACTAAGTGTTTGTAGATATTTACATCTATTATCGTCTCAAAGTGGTCCAAAGTTCAGCAGTGAGTCGGGTGTGGACAAACACTCAAACTGACCTTGACTACAGGCGGAAACGTTAGCCGCTGATAAAGCCAGCAGTTCTCACACGTTATTCAGGTCTGTGTGCACCTTAGTATTGGGACGCTCTTCCTAAGTTTTGAATCCGTGTGTTCCAGCAATAACAGTTCCTATCAGGTATAATAAATCACTTATATAAAGAGAATTACTGCATATGCTTCTGAGTTTGCAGCAACAGTTTAGGGAAGGACCTTCCCTGTTCAGTATGAATGTACCCCTGTGCACAAAGCTTGATTTTTCAATTCAGGCTTTAGTGTAAGAAGCCTTCTCAATAGAGTGGCTATCTGAGTGGTTCTAGGTGAAAAGACCACACAGAGGTCACTATTTTACTACCATGTGTTTTGAAACTGGACGCCCGACAAGCGTGGTCAGGTGTCCGAATACTTTTGGCCATACTTTAATTAGAAACAATTAGAAAATGCCAAGGTAGCGCTAAAAAAATTATAGAAAATGTCACAGTCCTGACCACGAGTACGGTACTCAAAAATCTTAGATTAATGTTGCCAGACATTTAAGAAAGACGCAATTTCACAATTTCAATCCTGTAACACCCAAGACTCCTAAGAAAAACTGATGAAGACTAAGGGTTTTTTTTCTTTTACATTGTGTCCGAATACTTTTGGTCAATTAGAAAAAGCCAAGGTAACGCTAAAAAATGTGGACAATGTCACAGTCCTGACCTTGAGTCCCCAAAAATCTTAGCTTATTGTTGCCAGACATTTAATAAAGATGCAACTTCACAATTTTAATCCTGTAACTGTTTTTTTTTTTTTTTTTTTTTTTTTTTTTTTTTACACTAAGTGTCTGGATACTTTTGGCCATACTTCAAATAGAAACAATTAGAAAATGCCAAGGTAATGCAAAAAAAAATTCGAAAATGTCACAGCCCTGACCTTAAGCCCTCAAAAAGCTTAGCTAATTGTTGCCAGACATTTAAAAAAGATGCAACTTCACAATTTTAATCCTGTAACTGTTTTTTTTTTTTTTTTTTTTTACACTAAGTGTCTGGATACTTTTGGCCATACTTTAATTACAAACAATTACAAAATGCCAAGGTAACGCTAAAAAAATGTAGAAAATGTCACAGTCCTGACCTTGAGTCTGCAAAAATTTTAGCTTATTGTTGCCAGATCTGTTGCTCTATTGTGACTTTACAAAAGGGGATTTTAGGTTGGGGGGCACCGAACCCTCCCATACTGCTGCGTTCTAAAATTCAGGCTCCAGCTTGATGTCTTTGGCGCCTGGATTGGCTATTTAGTTTAGAAATCTTATACATATGCGCATACAAAGCTGGAGAGAAGATAAGCAACATGAATACTCGAGTGAAACAGGCTGGCGTCGCAGGGCAAAAAGCAGCCCTACAGTCCAGTCGCACGCTGTAATCAAACGCCAGTGAGCAGCCAGGAGGAAAAACAGACAGACCGAGAGAAAACACAGAGAGAAGCGTTTGCATATTAACACCCTTCACCCCTCAAGTGAAGTTATTTTTAAGCTCGCCCTACCAGTTCTTCACGTCCTTTCATCAGCCAGTCTGGGTGCCGGACCCGCCCTGTAGCGTGCATATTCCCTGGCGGAGCCCTGAGCCATCTAGACCGACCGGTTCCTCACAATGCGCTAAGCACCGGCCCTTATCAGCTTCCCTCAACAAAACACGTCTGTTTGAAGAGCGGAACGCAGAGCTCAGGGGAAAAGGTCGAACGTGATTTTAATTATTCTGGAGCTGTTGTTTACATATTTATTCCACACACGTAGGCCGTGTTATTAACGGCTTATGTTACAGGATTTACCACGAAGCATTAGTCATAAATAAGGTCCATTCACGACAGCGCAGGTAGTTACCTACGATTACCCATGATTCATAAGGTCAAGTTCAACGTCAAACCGTCACGTTCACCTCATTCAATTCAACTCAGTTGGAATCGAATCCAGGACCTTCTCGCTGTGAGGAGACAATGCTACCCATCGAGCCACCGTGTTATATTTCATAGTAGTATACACCGACCAGCATAACATTATGACCACAGACAGGTGAAGTGAATAACACTGATTATCTCCTCATCACGGCACCTGTTAGCGGGGGGGGGGATATATTAGGCAGCAATTGAACAGTTTGACAAGGACCAAATTGTGATGGCTAGACGACTGGGTCAGAGCATCTCCAAAACTGCAGGTCTTGTTGGGTGTTCCCGGTCTGCAGTGGTCACTATCTACCAAAAATAGTGGTAAACCGGCGACAGGGTCATGGGCGGCCAAGGCTCATTGATGCACGTGGGGAGCGAAGGCTGACCCGTGTGGGTCGATCCAACAGACGAGCTACACACACCCATTATAGGGCAATTCAGTGTCTCCAATTAACCCGACTGCATGTTTTGGGACTGTGGGAGGAAACCCACACAGACACGGGGAGAACATGCAAACTCCACACAGAAAGGACCCGGACCGCCCCGCCTCGGGGACCTTCTTGCCGTGAGGCGACAGCGCTGTGTCCATTTATTTAATAGCACAAATATGAGGTCAGGTAATGACCACAGCTGCATATATAAATACACTAAATGGGCAAAAGTATTAGGACACCCTTTTTTTATTTATTTATACCCTCATTCTGACAGCCTGTCAGCATGGAGAGTTTAGAACTGCTTGTAGTCTAATAATGAAAATTACACACTGAAATGAATCGTTGTGACGTGACGTTTATTAAATTGTAATGGTTATTTGGGGCGGATGAATCCGGAATGTTAATCTACGTCTGAACCTACGCTGCCATACCAGTGGCGTCTTGTATAAATAGAAAGTAGGCACTGCCACGACTTAGTAAGGCGTGGGAACGAGATCCTCATGTGTGTCCGTGACTTCATAATTAAAGGTGTGGCAACGTGAACGTTTTATTTTGGCCACAGGTAACAGAAAGCATACAGAATAATATACAGTATATATGGTTTTAGGGGGCGCATGTATAAGGATCTCATTCCAATGTCTTACTTAGACATTACATTAAGTTATTTTATTTATACGGAAAACCACAAGTGGGCTCAGTACTAAACCACTAGCATAAATAATACCCACAAATAGCTTTTTAAGGCTTTCCCCTTATTGGCTGTTTGCTTACTGAACCGGACTGTCATCGGTGACGAGTAAACAGGTTGAAGGCCACAGAGAAGATACCACAGATGACGAGTCTGGTCGTTTTCGGGTTCCTATACAGTGTCTCTAGGCTAATTTTGAAAATGAACATGACTTCATAGTATGGCCACAGGTAACGTAAGGCATACAGAATAGTATATATACGGTCTCAGGGGATGCATTACTAAACCACTAGCATGAATAATACTAACATATAGCCTTACTATAGCTTTCTCCTTATCGGCTGTTCGCTTACTGAACCGGATTGTCATCGGTGACGAGTAAACAGGTTGAAGGCCACAGAGAAGATACCACAGATGACGAGTCTGGTCGTTTTCCAGTTGCTTTAGACTGTCTCTAGGCTAATTTTACGGTCTCAGGAGACTCTTGTATACGACTATTGTATAAGGCGATGCATTAGGGTCTCGTTCCGACGTCTTACTTAGTCATTACATTAAGTTATTTTATTTATATATTTACGCCAGTTGTAATAAACCACTTGCATAAATAATACCCACAAATAGCTTTTTAAGGCTTTCTCCTTATCGGCTGTTTGCTTACTGAACCGGACTGTCATCGGTGACGAGTAAACAGGTTGAAGGCCACAGAGAAGATACCACAGGTGGCGAGTCTGGTCGCTTTCGGTTTCCTTTAAAGTGTCTCTATCCTGCTTTTCAAAATAAACACAGTCCTAATGTGGGATGGGGACGGACACAGGTGAGGAATGTTCCTGGAGCAGGTGCCTAAACACGCCTGACCAGTTTCTACACAATCACATAAACAAAAAAACACATAACACGACACGAAAAGGAACACATATATAAGAAGAATGGACATGAATAAATGATCAATCAGGCCTGCTGTTAGGTGGATTGGTGTGACTGACTGATACAGGCCTGGGATGTGTCAAAATAAACCCTCATGGTGTCACCTGCAAACCTCTTGTTGTGACAGAACACTGGTGAGGGTTTTATTCGAAGCATCCTGGTTGGTACAAAGGTGCTGTTGTGGCTCAACCCCAAGACGAAGGTTCGATTCGATTCGATTCGATTCAATCTGAATGAATCATGAATGTCCCGGCGGCTCACCTGCTGTTTATCGAACCGATCCCGTTCGTCTCCCAGACTAGTCTCGTTCATTTTACTCTTCACCCGCGATGGCACCTGCCGTATGGAATTCATCCCGATCTTCTCCCTGAGCTTCCGACCACAGATCCCAAAAACAAGTGCAGGAGAAACCTGGCAACCCAAACCACAACGTGCAGGTGATTTCCTTCTGCCTCCCAGTAATACAAATCCGACCGCAAAACAACACATAAAAATCACCTCCTGCCTCCTGGTTTGATATTTTAGACTCCTTTTAAACGATCTGGAACCTAAAAATCAATCCCGATTATTAATAAACACGATGTTTATGTATAAAAGCGCGCAGGTGCGATTCCAGTCGGACATCAGGGACTCCGTGTATGTGGAGCCGCAGCCAGGAGAACCAGTGGGCGTCCGGGTGGGCGGGGACACCCCTCAGCGTCAGCCAATCACATAGCACGGATTGTTGATTGACGCCAAGTTGACCAATCACAGACGTAGAACGCGTGTGGACGGAAGTCTGAAGATGTGCTGAAAATTGAGCCGTCCATGCTAAATTATTGAATGGCTACTTTTAATACTAGAAATAAAACTACAATCTTAGCACCTAAATCAGGGTCAAGAAGAGTCAGGGCAGTCATGCCCTTAAGAGGTTGGGCCCCTCAACAAGGCCCTTAGCCCTCAATCGCTTGAGTCTGCAAACAAACAGACATAATTCCATTCATAATGTGGGGAAAATGCTGTCCTATATGACATTCATTCATTTATCATTTGTTTTACCTTCACGTTATCCTGGTCAGGGTCGCCGTGGGTCTAATTCGTTGGTGTAACACCTTAAACAGGTCACCAGTCCATCACAGGGGGTAATGGGGGGGTCATTTCTAGCAGCTCCAGTTCACCCGACTGCTTGTCTTTGCTCGTCTTCGAAGAATGTGCAAACTCCACATAAAAAGGGGAATCGAACCCAGACTCTTCTTGCTGAGAGGCGACTGCGCTACCCAAACCGTTGTGCTCCTCAAGTGTTGACTAAAATTGGTAGGTTCACTCGTCAGTGCGCTTTCAGTGCCAGTCACAAGCCGGGATAATACAACTACAAATACAACCTTAGGACCTAAATCAGGGTCAAGAAGAGTCAGGGCAGTGGTAGCTCTGTGGTAGCTAATAAGGTTGCCATGCCCTTGAGAGGTTGGGCCCCTCAGCGAGGCCCTTAGCCCTCAATCGCTTGAGTCTGCAAACAAACAGACATAATTCCATATATTCCATAATGTGGGGAAAATACTGTCCTATATGACATATATTAATTTATACATTCATTGTTTGTTTTACTTTCACGTTATCCTGGTCAGGGTCACAGTGGGTCTAGTCCATTGGGCGAAAATCAGGCAACACCCCAAACAGGTCGCCAGTCCATCATGGGGCAAACACACACTTCGAGTAGCTCCAGTTCGCCTGACTGCTTGTCCTTGCACGTCTTCGAAGAATGTGCAAGCTCCACATAAAAAGGGGAATCGAACCCAGACTCTTCTTGCTGAGAGGCGACTGCGCTACCCAAACCCTTGTATTCCTCAACGGTTGACTAAAACTGGTAGGTTCACTTGTCAGTGCGCTTTCAGTGCTGGTCCCAAGCCTGGATAGAAATATGTGAGTTGCAAATAATGTTGTTTAAAAATGTAAAAGTAAGTAAACAAAAGAAAAAGATAATAAAATGCAGGTGATAAAATCCGTTTACATCAGATAGTAATTTGTTTTCTAACAATAAACCGCTAGATATAGTGATGTAGCGCATTCCATCTAGCGCTTCCATGTGTCACTGTATAACAAACACTGTACACTTTTAAAGGCTATTTTATATTCATTACATAAATATGCACTAATCAGCCATAACATTAAAACCACCTCCTTGTTTCTACACTCACTGTCCATTTTATCGGCTTCACTTACCATATAGGAGCACTTTGTAGCTCTACAATTACTGACTGTAGTCCATCTGTTTCTCTGCATGCTTTGTTAACCCCCTTTCATGCTGTTCTTTAATGGTCAGGACCTCCACAGAGCAGGTATTTTTTAGGTGGTGGATCATTCTCAGCACTGCAGTGACTGACATGGTGGTGGTGTGTTAGTGTGTGTTGTGCTGGTATCAGACACAGCAGCGCTGCTGGAGTTTTTAAACACCTCACTGTCACTGCTGGACTGAGAATAGTCCACCAACCAAAAACATCCAGCCAACAGCGCCCCGTGGGCAGCGTCCTGTAACCACTGATGAAGGTCTAGAAGATGACCGACTCAAACAGCAGCAATAGATGAGCGATCGTCTCTGACTTTAGATGACTTGTAGATGACAATACCTGCTCTGTGGTTGTCCTGTGGGGGTCCTGACCATTGAAGAACAGCATGAAAGGGGGATAACAAAGCATGTAGAGAAACAGATGGACTACAGTCAGTAATTGTAGAACTACAAAGTGCTTCTATATGGTAAATGGAGCTGATAAAATAGACTGTGTGACCTACAGACTGAATTACATAAATATGTGACTGATCCAAATTTTTCTCTCAGCTTTTCTGGCTAACTAGTTTTTGCTAATATGCTAACACTATTAGCTCTGTGCTTTCTCTGAATATGTCTTACTCTTATGTTTATTATGGCAACGCACGCAAACCAGGCGAGTTACAAGAAAAAGACATATTGTACAACAAGATGTATCGTACATATTCCAGCACCAGAGACGTCTGCTAAGTCTGTTTGCAGAAATTTTCTCCTGCTGGTACAACACATTAAGTATTCCAAATGTAGTTTTACTGCATTTTTCTAAACTCGTTACAGCACATTTCACCGTAGGATCTCCACCCTCAGTGTTTCAGTGTCTCTTCTTGACCTTTAAGCCACTGTGTACAACATATGGCCAACACATCTACAGAAACCCCTCATAATAAAAAGTAGGGGTGTGTTATCCAGAATCATTGCTTAAATATTGGCTGCCACCCCACCACCGTATGATATAGATCTTAGATAGTAGCCATTATGTTTGCATTTATCATGAACTGTTATTATTGATGTTGTCTAGCTGCATGACGTCCCATTTCCAGAAGAAATCCCACCCGTTGGTGTTTGGGGTTCCACTCAGGCACTGCCAGTCCCAGTTGGTTCTGAGGGTTCCCTATCTTTCCAGAACAGCCTCTCTTATTGTGGTAACCAGTTTTCAGTTTGGCGCTGTCCCTGTCCTGTCCACTTTCTCCTTCGCAGGCTGCGGATGTTTTCGTGTTTTTCTTTTGGTCTTATTTTGACCACCATGTATTTGCGACTGTGGCATTTTTTGTGGCTTTATAGCCACAGTGTTTTTCTACCTTTGCTATTCTGTTTTACTCTTGAGGTGCGACCTGTCCCCTTGCTTCTCTCTGTAAGATTTTGTCTCTGGCAGGTATAGTAATAACAATAAAATAATAATAATTAAATAAACTTGACGCGGACGCCCCCTTGTGGAGGTTTTATGTTACATCAAAAATTTTTTAAAAACCCTGATCTGATCTATGGCTTTGCTTTGCTAGGGTCGAGGTCTGCTCACTCACCGCTTATCCAGTTAGGGTCGCGAGGGGTTGCTGGAGCCTATCTCAGCTTTCAATGGGCGCAAGGCACACAGTAACACTCTGGACAGGGCGCCAGTCCATCGCAGGGCCGACACACACACACACACACACACACACAAACACACACACACACATTCACCTATAGGGCAATTCAGTGTCTCCAATTAACCTGACTGCATGTTTTTGGACTGTAAGAGGAAAACGGAGCTCCCGGAGTAAACCCACGCATACACGGGGAGAACATGCAAACTCCGCACAGAAAGAACCTGGACCTCCCCGCCTGGGGATCAAACCCAGGACCTTCTTGCTGTGAGGCGACAGTGCTACCCACCGAGCCACCGTGCCGCCCGTCGAGGTCTGCTGTCCTGGAAATAAAATAAAATAAAACAAAATAAAATACATAATAATAAATAAAAAATATATAAATGATAATAATAAATAAATACATTTACAAAATTATTTATGCCATAATGTGTCTTATTTTCAACTGGAACTTAAAAAAGGAAAATGCTGCTAATAAAATAAATAAATAACAAAATAAATAAGTGATAATAATAAATAAAAAATAAATAAATACATTTAAAAATATTTATGCCATAATGTTTCTTATTTTCAACTGGAACTTATAAAAGGAAAATGGTGCTAATAAAATAAATAAATAAAAATAAAATAAATAACAAAATAAATAAGTGATAATAATAAATAAAAAATAAATAAATACATTTAAATACATTCCTTTAAAAGGAAAATGGTGCTAATAAAATTGCCATCAAACAGATAAAAGGACTACATTTAAACTGCCTAATTTATCAGCGACGATTGTAATTGATGGATATAATTAAAATGTAGCTAATAACCTCTTTATGTTTGACATTTCAGTAGGAGCAGGTTGGGTTGAGGGTACTGGGCACTAACACACGTAGATTACAAGTCATAACTGGCAGACAGATAAGCCGGGAGAAGAAAAGAGCGTCGTCAAGCAATTATGCACCGATTTGTGAGTGACACTCTTTTTTTTTTTTGCCCTTGTATGAAGAAAAGATTGTCGAGCGCCGCTAAAGCGCTAAGTGAAGCGAAGCTATCTCGGCGGGATTATTAACAGGGCGAACACTGGCTGTAGAAAATAGCTTTAATTTGGTGATAATTGCTGGGTGCTGGTGGAAACGTGCTGGTGAAAAGGACAGGAAGTGAATCTTTTAGAAAAGCGTACAGTGAGCCTTTAGCTGGTAATATGTCCGTGAGTGGGAGGCACGCTGGTTCTTGACCCTGACCACGATAAAGTGGTTATTAAGGATGAATAAGTGAACAAGCTCATTTATATCTTGGAATAATTTCAGTAGACTTTAAGATAAAAGAAGAAAAAGCACTCATTATATAAATTAGCATTGTTGCTAATCTTGACTGTGCTACTTAAAGCTTAAATGTTTACAGTTTGGAGGGGTTTGCAGTGTAATGTTCAAAAGAATTTGAATTCAAGGGTCATGCACATTGCTCAACAGGGACTGAAATTCCCTGAATCTGTTCGTAATATCATGTACGGTAGATGGTAAAAGACTATTTGCAATAGTTTGCAGGGTTTAAATCTCAGCTGTACTATCAGCCGGTCGGATGTCTGCATGGACATGATGTCTGGGTAATGTCTGGGGGAGGGGGGCAGCTTAGCTGTTGGGAGCTGCGCTTGTCAGTGTCAGGTCCCAAGCCCAAGGCACACAGTAACACCCTGGACTGGGCGCCAGTCCATCGCAGGGCAGACACACACACACACACACACACACACACACACACACACACATTCACCTATAGGGCAAGTCAGTATCTCCAATTAACTCCAATTAACTGCATGTTTTTGGACTGTGGGAGGAAACCGGAGCTCCCGGAGGAAACCCACGCATACACGGGGAGAACATGCAAACTGCACAGAGAAAGGACCCGGACCGCTCCACCTAGGGATCGAACCCAGGACCTTCTTGCTGTGAGGCGACAGTGCTGCCCACCGAGCCACCGTGCCGCCCATCGAGGTCTGCTGTCCTGGATAAAGTTAGAAGAAAATGCAAAAAATAAAATAAAATAAATAAAAATAATAAAATACAATTAATAAAATAAAGCAAAATAAAATAAATGATAATAATAAATAAAAAAATAAATAAATGATAATAATAAATAAATACATTTAAAAATGATTTATGCCATAATGTGTCTTATTTTCAACTGGAACTTAAAAAAGGAAAATGGTGCTAATAAAATACAAATAAATAAATAAATAAAATAAAATAAAATATTAAAATATTAAAATTAAATAAATAAATAAAATAAAATACCCCTGCTTTTCAATGGGCGCAAGGCACACAGTAACACCAAAAAATCAAATCAAATAAATAAATAAAAATTAAATAAATAAAAATTAAATAAAATACAATAAAATAAAAATAAATAAATAATAATAATAAACCCAGCTAGAAATAGAACAGTTGCAAATGCCAACATGGAATGTGGCAGATTTTATTTTGCCCACTTTTCACTTGTCTTTGTTGCTTTATAAACAGATTATAACGTTCCCTAATTTAACTTATGTATGTGATTGGTCAGTTCAAGTACCTGGGACGTTCAGGGTTCATTCCTGTCTTGCATCCAAGTGTGTGTGTGCAATGGAGTGAACCCAACTCCATGTTGCATTTACACCCCTGAACCACTTGGTGTCTCTCTTGATGTAACTTTGGTCTTGGGTAGCGATTCAATCAAGAGTCTTACCATCTCTCTCTCTCTCTCTCCCTCTCTCTCTCTACCCATCACCTGTCTCGGTGGACTCCTCAGCTCATCCATCACCTCTGCCCGTTATACCTGCTTTCGCACCTCTCCGAGAACAAAACGCGTCTTTCTCTCCTCAGCGGCTTCACAAAAGCGCCTCCCGACTACTTTATCAATTACCCAGAAAAGAAGGGTGGGCTGTTAGCACATGTTGAGCAATGGAACTCACACCCAGGTCCACAGAGAAGTCAAGATCTACTCCCTGAGCCCCCCTGCTACCTCCTCCTACCTTCTCCTCCCTGTAGCTTAGACCCTCCATTTATCTAAATTATGTCACCGACGATGAACGGTCGGCTTAATCAGTCCTAAAGAGCGCCGGCCCGGGACTCACCGCTGTCACTGGGTCACCTGGGTGTCTAAAGAGTCTAAAGAGTCGAAATGTGCACCTGAAAATTATAATAAATACAGTTTATTAAACGACTAAGCAAATACGTAATGCGGGTTCTTAATTCTGATTGGTCAGTTCACCAACAAAACTGTACCTGGCATATACAGTACACTGATCAGCCATAACATTAAAACCACCTCCTTGTTTCTACACTCACTGTCCATTTTATCAGCTCCACTTACCATATAGCAGCACTTTGTAGTTCTACAATTACTGACTGTAGTCCATCTGTTTCACCCTGTTCTTTAATGGTCAGAACCCCCACAGGACCACCACAGAGCAGGTATTATTTCTCAGCACTGCAGTGACACTGACTGCAGTGGTGGTGTGTTAGTGTGTGTTGTGCCGGTATGAGTTTTTAAATACCGTGTCCACTCACTGTCCACTCTATTAGACACTCCTACCTAGTTGGTCCACCTTGTAGATGTAAAGTCAGAGACGATCGCTTGTCTATTGCTGCTGTTTGAGTCGGTCATCTTCTAGACCAGGGGTCAGCAACCTTTTTTGTACTCTGTGCCGATATGTATGTGACATAAACCAATTAATCAGTTAATTAATCTTACATGTCAGTGTGATCCTTGTCCCTGACTCTCTGCAAAGATGATCCATCTGTGGTGTGTATGAGGTGAACTTACTGGCTTAAATTTCTGAAGAACACTTGTCTGTTTCTTGTACCTTGAAATTGCTCGTTTGATTGATTCCATTTTGTCAGCATCATCCTTAAATGAGCTTTGGTGCTTTGTCTCAAAATGGCAGTGCACACTTGAGGTCTTGTTGAATTGAACGAACATCCACTTTTGGGCGTTTAGCAGCCATGCTATACCAAGTTTTGCACGAAACTGAAAGCTGACTCACTTTTGACACCTTGATTAACCTTAACTAGCATAAATTACTCAACCTTAACTGGCCATAGGTGGAGGCGGTTAAGGTGGAGTAATTTATGGTTGTTAAGGTTAATCAAGGTGTCGGGAGTGAGCTTATGGCAAAGGGGGTAAGGACGGATCCAACTAAGCATGAAATAAATTTTTTTTACTCTTACCAATCAGAGTGCCAGACAAACGTGCTTCAAGTGCCAGTTTTGGCACGCGTGCCATAGGTTGCTGACCCCTGTTCTAGACCTTCATCAGTGGTCACAGGATGCTACCCACGGGGCGCTGTTGGCTGGATGTTTTTGGTTGGTGGACTATTCTCAGTCCAGCAGTGACAGTGAGGTGTTTAAAAACTCCAGCAGCGCTGCTGTGTCTGATCCACTCAACACACACTAACACACAACCACCATGTCAGTGTCACTGCAGTGCTGAGAATGATCCACCACCTAAATAATACCTGCTCTGTAGTGGTCCTGTGGGGGTCCTGACCACTGAAGAACAGCATGTAAGGGGGCTAACAAAGCATGCAGAGAAATAGATGGACTACAGTCAGTAATTGTAGAACTACAAAGTGTTCTATATGGTAAGTGGAGCTGATAAAATGGACAGTGAGTGTAGAAACAAGGAGGTGGTTTTAATGTTTCTCAATCCATAAGGACACATAATTTAGGTCTTTCTTCATCTACCGTGCATACTATTGTGGAAAGATTTAGGAAATATGGAAGAATCTCAGTCCACGTAGGGCAAAACTGGAAACTGCTGGTGAATATTTATATGACTGACGTTTTGAGTAAACCGTCAAGTTACTGTGGTAAATATAGTGACACGAGCTCGGGAGTACTTCAGAAAACTGTTGTTACCTAGTTACACAGTCTTCTGCTGCATCAAGAAATGCATTTAATTTTATGCAAGATAGACTGAAAGACAGTGGGAACTTAGGGTGTGGTCAGATGGGTCTTTATTCCTTCTGGATGGCAGATGGGGCATGGAGGTACAGATGATTGATGCGTCAGCACCTTGACAAGCGTTAATGCGCTCCAGGTGGAAGTGTTTCTATTATCACGGTTTCTCTCTTGCAGATTTGCCCTCTCTGCTCTGGTTTTCTGCTGGTGCTGGTTATGAGTTTGGTTACTCCAGACCAGATGGCAGTCCTTCAAGATGGCACGCCCATACATGGCATCTCAAGAAGGTTTTAAATTCTAATCCACAACACAATACAGTGTGCATGAGACTAAACAAAAGGCGGTTTGAAACCGAGCCGTAGGTCAGGTGGTTGTCAGGACGTCGATAGCTCAGGTTGCTAAATGATCGCGCGTATGTGATTGCTTTTCCGCCGCCTCATTACCGCTGATTTACACAGTCAGGCAATCAGACAGGACCCCTCTGTACCCCGACGCTCTTTCCTTTTTTTCCTCGTCTTTTGCGCTTCTTTGGTACAGAGAATGAACCCCTGGAGGATTCCTGAGCTCTGCTGAATTATTCAAATCATCCACCGGGGCAGGCCAAGGAGCAAGGGGAAGGAATGACAATGAGAGAGACAACCAAGCAAAGTGCAGAATAGTTTAAGTAAAGCAGTGGGTGCGGAATACGACCGTTATATACTACTGTTATCAGTATGTAATCTACATCTATCTATCTATCTATCTATCTATCTATCTATCTATCTATCTATCTATCTATCTATCTATCTATCTATCTATCTATCTATCCATCCATCCATCCATCCATCCATCCATCCATCCATCCATCCATCCATCCATCCATCCATCCATCCATCCATCCATCCATCCATCCATCCATCCATCAGTTCATCCGTTCATCCGTTCATCCGTTCATCCATCTTTCAGCTTGTTTTCCAAAATACCCCTGAGCCCATGCAGCTATATTGTTTATTTAGAAGCACTTTCACTGGTGGGCCTGAACCTTTGGCTCTCGGATGTCGTAGATGTAAGAAAAAAGAAAGTTCCAAGGGCACCGGCAACATAAACAGATCAATCAAGTCGTAAATACAACGTAAACACACTGAGGAACCGACATCACAGGATCCCAGGAGTGCTATCTGCACACTGTGGCCAAATCCCATAATCCTCAGAAATCTGGCCTGTGCACTGCTTGATTGCATAACGTCCGGCATTAGGGCACAAATATAAACATACACTTAGCAGCAAAAGCAATTTAAAAAAAGCACAAAAAAAGCCAGTTCATCCACATGTTCTAGATTGCAAAAGGGAAGTATGATGTTCCACAGGGGTCAGTGTTAGGATCAGTAAAATTGATTGATTAAAAAAAACCTAACTATTACATTATCAAATAAAGCACTATAATTTCCACCTTAAAACACTCAGCAGCAACTAAAAAAAGTTGAGAAAAAAAACAAATGTTCTAGATTGCAAAAGTAAAGTATGGTGTTCCTCAGGGGTCAGTGTTGGGATCAGTAAGATTGATAAAAAAACAAAAACAAATCATAATCTTTTATCACTATTTACTATAACTATTTACGTCCACCTTATAACACTCAGCAGCAACAGCAACTAAAAATAAGTTAAGAGTAAAACAAGTGCCCTTTCATCCACATGTTCTAGATTGCAAAAGTAAAGTATGGTGTTCCTCAGGGGGGATCAGTGTTGGGATCAGTAAGATTAAGCCATTTTTAAAAAATCCTCCTTAAAACAGTCAGCTGTAACAGCAACTAAAAAACGTTTTTCTGTACAAAAAAATTCTGTACTTTAAAAATTACAAGCGCTCCTTCATCCACATGTTCTAGATTGCAAAAGTAAAGGAGTATGGTGTACCACAGGGGTCAGTGTTGGGATCAGTAAAATTAAGGATTGTGTAAATGCATAAAAGGCCGAACGTTGTGTAACTTTCTTCTACATAAATCAGATAAAACACAGGTATTACTTGTTTGATCCAAGAATGAGAGGGACACGTTGTCTAACCTGGTGAAGAACCCCAGCCCCCAATTGCTATAACAAAAAAAGCAGCATCACAGACATTTAGAGCAGCCAATCCACCTTCCAGATGTTTACAAGAGGTGGAAACTGAAGTACCTACAGGAAAACCCAAGACAGTCACCAGAGGATTGGTTTGAACCTAATTCTCCAGGACTGTGGCACCTACACTCACCGCTTCCTACCGTTTTTAGCCACAAAAAAGCCACAACTGTCAGTTCTCCAAATGTTCCTCATGGTCTCGTTGACCAGCCAAAGTACTTCTGCTCCCAGAACTTTCCCCCAATCCAGAGCACCAGGCCGGGGCTTCATTCTTCTGTCATCTGTTGTCGTCCTGCTCTTTAATAGCATCATAACCAGCCTGATCGAGGCGTCACTTTTTATTAGCGCTCTCATCCTTCACCCCTCAACCTCCGTAATGTGCAGCGATGTGGTGAGACGGCCGTGCCAGCTGCACAGCAGGTGCGATCGGCGAGGAGGGCCGGGCTCTCGTGGCACGGGCTCGGACGTCGATCGGTTCGAAAGATCAGACCGAGCGGGAAGGGGGTGAAACGTGGTTCAGGGTTTACAGACCTGTACCAAGAAGAGAGTTGAGATCTGGGGAGTCGTTTCTTGTTTCTACAATTTTTATTGTAAATTTAAAGCTGGACCACCAATCAGCAACGTTCTTTCCGGCACAAATTGAATAAACAGGTATGAAAGATTCAGTTGCTTAGATTTAGATGTTGATATGCCCTTGCTGAGGGCATAGAGGGCCACGACGGTTCCCCTCCGAAGTTGAGCTACAAATTCCAGACGTGCAAGACAACAAGCCCATTCCTCCTCCTCCCCTCGCCTCGTTCTCTCTCAGCATCGCCTCGTGTTTATCCCCTCTCGCCTCCCCGCTGCTTCCCGAGGGCCACTTATTTATGGTCCTATTTACCCGAATAACTGATGCTCAGCTCAGACGGAATGAAGTCCCGCCCGCCCTGGTGCTATTGACCCAACCTGGCATACCGTCAACACACCGGACTCTGCTCTCTCGTCTCTTTACTAAGTCGCCCCCCAAGTGAAATGAAAAGAGGAATTTAAAAAGCGATGTTTTATGTCTTTGGAAAAAAAACAACAACAACAACAACAGCGAGCGGGTCCTCCCACGGGCCCTCGGCGCTCCGCCGGCACTCCGGTCGTTCCTCCCTGAAAAGGATTCCTCAAAGGATTTATTAGCCAATTTACAACAGCATTGTCTTTGACTTCAATCTCAGAAGAACAGAGCGAGCGAGTGGAATATCTATCCTCGATCATCCGTGAGAAAGTGGAATAGTGGTGCTTTTGGGGAGGTGGGAAGGGTGTGGGATTTATCCCAGCATCAGGACCTGGAACTCAATAGATATTCATGATGCTGCCGTATTTAGAGAGGGAAATAACTTAATACAGACAGTGTGGATGGAATAATAGCCATTTCCTGCCTGACTTGCAGCCCCCTTTTGTAAATGAGATCGTGCTGGGTGTCGTTTTTCTTTTCTACCCCGGGTGTTTATAGGACCTGAACAGGAAAGCAGCGCTACGTTCATTTGAAATATAGAAATAAATAATAATAATAATAAAAATAAGCAATACATACACGATTGGGAGGTGCACTCCAAGTGCAGGTCCCAAGTCCAGATGTAAAAAGGAGGGTTGCGTCAGAAAGGGCATCTGAGGACAAGATCTGATATAATGACCCCTAAACATGGATGCTGCTGAAAGAAAAAATGAGTAATATAGAAGAAACACACTGACCCGGCATAACATTATGACCACTGACAGGCGAAGTGAATAACACTGATTATCTCTTCATCACGGCACCTGTTAGTGGGGGGGATATATTAGGCACCAAGTGACCATTTAATCCTCAAAGTTGATGTTAGAAGCAGGAAAAATGATCAAGTGTGAGGATTTGACAAGGATTTGAGTTTAACAAGGACCAGATTGTGATGGCTAGACGACCGGGTCAGAGCATCTCCAAAACTGCAGCTCTTGTGGGGTGTTCCTGCAGTGGTCAGCATCTACGGATCAAAAGTGGTCCAAGGAAGGAACAGTGGTAAACCGGCGACAGGGTCATGGGCGGCCAAGGCTCAGTAGACGAGCTACTGTAGCTCAAACTGCTAAAGAAGTTCATGCTGGTTCTGATAGTTTGTTACGTTAGGGAGGTGGTCATAATGTTATGCTTTATTGGTGTATAGTAATTTATATACACAAAACAATTTAAAGTGTGTTTTGAACAAGGTGATACCATCAGGTCTTTGATCTCTTCGATGGCACTACAATGGCACTAAAATGTAGTATTACCATGATGGGATCAGATATACGATGACAAACTGACACACTGCTGAGTTTCCTGATCCCGAGTTCACCTATAATGGGGGCAAAGGTTTTTAACAGAGCATCACAAACTGCCCTGTTTACTGTCCCCACAGTGGGCGGAACTCGTCATAAAGTTACCGATAACCAGCCCGCCTATTTGTACTGTTGGTCATCCTCTGTAAATTTATACCTGGGTCACGAATCAACAACGTTCTTTCCAGCAAATGTGGCTCCTTTGGGGTGGATTTGGCTCCAGTCGAGATGTCCCAATGTGTAGAATCATCTTATGTCTTACAGGGAAGTACAGAGACGCTGCAGGAATCCTTCGTTACACAGTCAACAAAAAACAACTGAAACCAGTGCAGACTGGTATGCATCACACAGCCTCGGCTTTCGGACGACTTAAAGGACGGGTCTTCCAAAACAAAGACCTAAGAAAGGAAACAAAGGTGCTGGTGTACAAGGCAGCTGTCCTGGCCTGTCTCCTGTACGGCTCGGAAACCCGGACGGTTTCATCAAAGATGTCTCCGAAACATCAGATCAAGTGGGACGACTACAGGACGGATATAAGTGTCCAAGAGGAGGCTGGTGGGATTGTCAACAGAAATCGCCTCGGATGGACAGGACACGTCCTCCGAATGGACGACAGCAGGCTGCCCAGACTAAAGGAAGGGAAACGGATGAGAGGAGGCCAGAAGAAGCGGTACAAGGATCTCCTCAAGTCGACACCATCAGGAGAGGGCCACGTGGAGGTCTCTCCTCAAGGATGGGACGGAACCACCGTGCCTCGACCCGCTCTCCCGGAGGGACTGAGCAGCCAGGATCGGACTCATCGTCCTCCTCAGGACCCATGGACAGACCGTCCAGTGAAGAACGAAGGAAGCCGATCTTCCTCGGCAACGAGGCATAGCCAGAGAGAGACGCTTTCTTCTGCACCGCACAAAAAGAGGAAGAATAAAGAAAAGGACGCTGGAATTAATTGTGTCTGCTGTACAGAGAAGGGAAATCCTGGACCCAGAGCGGAGCAGTCTTACTGCTTTTGTATTCCCGTTTAATTGGCCTCGGAAGATGGTAAACCCCGTTCTGACCTTCCTCTGCAACCAATTTACGCCCCGTACAGAGACCCTACTTGTCTAAAATAAGTCGCATTTTGCCTTCTTGCATAAACTAAGGTGTGTGAAGACAGAGGGTCTGTCTGAAATCTAGCGATTTCTGGACATAGACGCATTTTATGTCATCCTACGCTCCCGAGAAGGAGACATGTCTACATTCGCGGCTACCTTAAAATGCTGCCTACTGTGGCGCCTTAATTCTGAGCGATAATCTGACTGAATAGCTTATGCAGCAAGGTAGCTCACTAGGTTTTCGAACAGACCTTCCTCTGCAACCAATTCACGCCCCGTACAGAGACCCTACTTGTCTAAAGGTGTGTGAAGACCAGTGTTAATTTTGACAGCAAATTTTGATGAATTTTGATTTTCATCTGAATTGTTTTAGTTTTAGTCTAGTTTTAGTCGACTAATTATCATAAGACTTTAGTCGACTAAATCTACAGTCGATTCAGTCGACTAAAATACATGTTTGTTTGTTTATTAGGATTTTAACGTCATGTTTTTACACATTGGTTACATTCATGACAGGAACGGTAGTTACTCATTACACAAGTTTATATCGAACACAGTCATGGACAAATTTAGTGTCTTCAATTCACCTCACTTGCACGTCTTTGGACTGTGGGAGGAAACCGGAGCACCCGGAGGAAACTCACGCAGACACGAGGAGAACATGCAAACTCCACACAGAAAGGACCCGGACCGCCCCACCTGGGGTTCGAACCCAGGACATTCTTGCTGTGAGGCGACAGTGTTAACCACTTAGCCACCGTGCCGCCCTAAAATACATATAAAGGGTGTAAAATGTAAATGCTTTTTTTTGTGTAAGTCACATAATGTAAGTCATTATATACACTTACACAAAATTAAACATTTTTTAACCAGTTATGGAATATTATTAATGTTTGAATTTCAAACATCTTTATTTACCTGACCTTGCTTATTAAGCATAACAATAACAAAATATTAATGACCAGTAGGCCTGCTCTGCCTGAAAAGTATATGCATTGTTTATAACAAATTGCATATTACATTCTTTATAAAACTGGGTACCGTAAAAGCAGCAGTGCCACACATGGTTTACACACATCGTCTTGTTTTTCACGACGTCAAATGAGAAATGTGTCCATATATCGGCTCTCCCTGTTGACATTGTGGAGTTAACTTAGTTCCATGAGTAAAGAAAGTTCACAGGCTAGTCTGGTCTTTCCGGGTTTAGATCAAATGTGTGCGAGTGTGCTCTTAGCACCGTACTGCCAAAGATTAGTACTGATTGGATGGCTAATCGGCTTGTCCCGCCTCTCCTCATACGCTAAAGTAGTTCTGATTGGATCTCTTTCTAACTTGTCCCTACCTTCCACAAAACTAAATCAGTTCTGATTGGATGTCGTCCCTGCCAAACATTTACGTCTCGTTTTTATTCGTTGACGAAAGTGTCGATTCATTTCGTCATAGTTTTTATCTTTTTATGTAGTTTTTATTTAGTTATCGTCTCGTTTTCGTCATGAAAAAAAGGTTCGTTGACGAAAACTATGACGAAAATCATTCGTCAACGAAATTAACACTGGTGAAGACAGAGGTCTGTCTGAAATCTAGCGATCTCTTGACATAGACGCATTTTACGTCATCCTACACTCTCGAGCTCTCGAGAAGGAGACATGTCTACATTCGCAGCTACCTTAAAATGCTGCCTACTGAGGTGCCTTAATTCTGAGCGATCTGACTGAATTGACTTAGGCAGGTTTGTGAACAGACCCTGAGTTAGATGAGATTGCAGTGACCTGAACAGAGCCCTAAATGCAAGGACTTCTTTGCCTAAATGGCTAAAAACGTCATGCTAATAGTTCTCTCTGGGGCATCGATCAGTAGCTATTAGGTATTAAAACCTGCTGCATCACTGTTATTCGTCAACCACAAGACACTCGATTCTGAACAGCTAATTTAGCCATTGCATCAGAACCGCCTACCAGTGTTTCCTCCACAACGCCCATGGCTGTGTTTTAAATTGCCTGGTTTCCATGGAGACGTAGCAAAAATTTAAACACTCCCTCAGAGAAAACAAGACCGCTGCCCCAGAGGTGCCCCGATAGGGCTAGTCTGTGGGTGAGCCTACAGACTCTATCTCATCTAATAGGAGGTGCTGATAAAGAGCAACTCTATTACCTCTCGGTCTCCCTAAAGCTTCAAACGGATACATGTGGGGCTGATGGGAGATGCTGACCTGCTTGGGGCGGTCCAAAGCAGGACGTGACTCAATGAGGTCCTGGTAGGTCGTCACACTGACCGCGGTGCATCTTAAAGCTGCTGGATTGTGCCTGGGGGAGGATCCATAGAGCCAACACGACCATCAAGGTGCTCCAACAAAAGCTCAATTGGGTTTATATATACAGTATATATATATATATATATATATATATACAGTGTATCACAAAAGTGAGTACACCCCTCACATTTCTGCAAATATTTCATTATATCTTTTCATGGGACAACACTATAGACATGAAACTTGGATATAACTTAGAGTAGTCAGTGTACAGCTTGTATAGCAGTGTAGATTTACTGTCTTCTGAAAATAACTCAACACACAGCCATTAATGTCTAAATAGCTGGCAACATAAGTGAGTACACCCCACAGTGAACATGTCCAAATTGTGCCCAAATGTGTCGTTGTCCCTCCCTGGTGTCATGTGTCAAGGTCCCAGGTGTAAATGGGGAGCAGGGCTGTTAAATTTGGTGTTTTGGGTACAATTCTCTCATACTGGCCACTGGATATTCAACATGGCACCTCATGGCAAAGAACTCTCTGAGGATGTGAGAAATAGAATTGTTGCTCTCCACAAAGATGGCCTGGGCTATAAGAAGATTGCTAACACCCTGAAACTGAGCTACAGCATGGTGCCCAAGGTCATACAGCGGTTTTCCAGGACAGGTTCCACTCGGAACAGGCTTCGCCAGGGTCGACCAAAGAAGTTGAGTCCACGTGTTCGGCGTCATATCCAGAGGTTGGCTTTAAAAAATAGACACATGAGTGCTGCCAGCATTGCTACAGAGGTTGAAGACGTGGGAGGTCAGCCTGTCAGTGCTCAGACCATACGCCGCACACTGCATCAACTCGGTCTTCATGGTCGTCATCCCAGAAGGAAGCTGACGCACAAGAAAGCCAGCAAACAGTTTGCTGAAGACAAGCAGTCCAAGAACATGGATTACTGGAATGCCCTGTGGTCTGACGAGACCAAGATAAACTTGTTTGGCTCAGATGGTGTCCAGCATGTGTGGCGGCACCCTGGTGAGAAGTACCAAGACAACTGTATCTTGCCTACAGTCAAGCATGGTGGTGGTAGCATCATGGTCTTGGGCTGCATGAGTGTTGCTGGCACTGGGGAGCTGCAGTTCATTGAGGGAAACATGAATTCCAACATGTACTGTGACATTCTGAAACAGAGCATGATCCCCTCCCTTCGAAAACTGGGCCTCATTGCAGTTTTCCAACAGGATAATGACCCCAAACACAACCTCCAAGATGACAACTGCCTTGCTGAGGAAGCTGAAGGTAAAGGTGATGGACTAAACCCAATTGAGCACCTGTGGCGCATCCTCAAGTGGAAGGTGGAGGAGTTTAAGGTGTCTAACATCCACCAGCTCCGTGATGTCATCATGGAGGAGTGGAAGAGGATTCCAGTAGCAACCTGTGCAGCTCTGGTGAATTCCATGCCCAGGAGGGTTAAGGCAGTGATAATAATGGTGGTCACACAAAATATTGACACTTTAGGCACAATTTGGACATGTTCACTGTGGGGTGTACTCACTTATGTTGCCATCCATTTAGACATTAATGGCTGTGTGTTGAGTTATTTTCAGAAGACAGTAAATCTACACTGCTATACAAGTTGTACACTGACTACTCTAAGTTATATCCAAGTTTCATGTCTATAGTGTCGTCCCATGAAAAGATATAATAAAATATTTGCAGAAATGTGAGGGGTGTACTCACTTTTGTGATACACTGTATATATACACACACACCGATCAGCCATAACATTAAAACCAGCTCCACTTACCATATAGAAGCACTTTGTAGTTCTACAATTACTGACTGTAGTCCATCTGTTTCTCTGCATGCTTTGTTACCCCCTTTCACCCTGTTCTTCAATGGTCAGGACCCCCACAGGACCACCACAGAGCAGGTATTATTTAGGTGGTGGATCATTCTCAGCACTGCAATGACACTGACATGGTGGTGGTGTGTTAGTGTGTGTTGTGCTGGTATGAGTGGATCAGACCCCTCACTGTCACTGCTGGACTGAGAATAGTCCACCAACCAAAAATATCCAGCCAACAGCGCCCTGTGACCACTGATGAAGGTCTAGAACAGGGGTGTCAAACTCATTTTCACCGAGGGCCACATCAGCATTATGGTGGCCCTCAAAGGGCCGTTTGTAACGTATTCTGCTGTGATTGCAGTCTGTTGTTTTCCTTGGAGGCTAAATTCTGCATTTATATTGTCCTCCTTTACCACAGACACGGCCTCATAACACAAGAGATGCACCGGTTTCTCTTCCTGAAGCACAAACTTCTTTTCACTTTCATTACATTTCCTCCTTCTGCTTAATTTTCTTACTTATCTTCTTGTACACTTTGGGATTATGTGTATATATTTCTTAACATCATCTATCTCTATTTTGAGAGATGCAGTTAATGTAGGATTTTACAGTGTATTTTAAGACAATTGTTCTGCCCTCACTAATAGTTTATCCCCCTTGCTCAGCTAGACAGACAGACAGACAGACAGACAGACAGCTCTCTTCAGAATACAGTCGGTTTTATTTGCTTCCCAGCTGTGATACACTGTGTGCACCAGAATGAAGTAAAAATACAAACAATACAAACAATAAAGAACTTAATACAGTACAAGCACACAGCTGTAGTCAAGTGTTACATCTGGTACAATATGAGATTTAACCAAAAGTAAAATAGGTTAAATTTACGAGTTAAAATTTTGTGCAAAGATACTAATTGCTATAGTAACAGTAACAATTTTATTTAATTACGGTAAATTTGTAACTAAAGCGCTGTGATATACTCACTAAACATTTACAAACAACTGAGAATATAAACGCCACTACTTACAGACGATGCTTTGGTAATATATTACAAGATAATTATTTATATTTATTATTATTGTTTACATTACTACCCTCGTTCTTTTGCCGTAAAAGTCACATAGCTTCTCAGCGAAGGTCAAAGTTAGTTGCCATGACTACGATGTCAACAGTTGCCGTTTAAAGGCGCAGGTGTCTCATTTAATAATAAGCGCGTCTCTGTAACGACTCGAACCATCACAACAATCGTACAGTCGTTTAAGCTCTCGCGGGCCGGATCAGATGACGTGGCGGGCCGGATCTGGCCCGCGGGCCGTGAGTTTGACACCCCTGGTCTAGAAGATGACCGACTCAAACAGCAGCAATAGATGAGCGATCGTCTCTGACTTTACATCTACAAGATGGACCAACTAAGTAGGAGTGTCTAATAGAGTGGACAGTGAGTGGACACGGTGTTTAAAAACTCCAGTAGCGCTCCAGCACAACACACACTAACACACCACCACCATGTCAGTGTCACTGCAGTGCTGAGAATGATCCACCACCTAAATAATACCTGCTCTGTGGTGGTCCTGTGGGGGTCCTGACCATTGAAGAACAGGGTGAAACAGATGAACAACAGTCAGTAATTGTAGAACTACAAAGTGCTTCTATATGGTAAGTGGAGCTGATAAAATGGACAGTGAGTGTAGAAACAAGGAGGTGGTTTTAATCGGTGTATATGCAGCACTGCTTTCACATCATCATCACATGAAAATCTTCTTCCCCTTAAGGCTTCAAGTGTCTAAAAAGGTGGAAATCAGGCGGCGCTCCATAAATCCGGACTATAAGCGTCTCTCAGTCTCTCAGACACGACCGATTACTCCTCCTCCATCCTCACTGAAACTTATAGAAGATCTTTAACGTTTTAAGAAGACCTGGAAGAGCGTTTATGATAAGCTACACTTTTACACGCCTGTTTATTTTTACCGTCACTAACACATATAAACCGCCGGCGTTTTGACAGCATCGGAGTTAGCACGGGTGCTAGCGTATAACGTGCCTCTCCTGAGCGCTGGGACTGTTTGTGTGTTGCTAACATCCTGCGTCTCTGATCTCTCTGTTGACGCCGGTATTTTTAGACGTTTTCGCCGTGACACAGTGAGACTTCTCACCGTGTGGTGTTCCCGTGGGGACCGAAATGTGGCAGTGAAAAAAAACAAAATGACAAAGCGCTCTCTCGATGTGCCTCCCAACGTGGCATCAGACGTTCTACTCGCGCGTTTTTATATCTATACACGGAAGAAGCGAGTGGAATTAATGGACCGGAGGGAGGGTGTGTGTTTGACGGAAATGTTTCTGCTGGTCTCTTGGGAGGCGCCGACTTACACAATGCTAATCTGGTGGTTTGGGTGGTCTACAGATCTCAGAGTAAACGCTAGCTATCTTAGTGTTCTTAGAGTCGAGGAGCAAATTCATACTCCATCGTTCTCACCGACAGCTCACCTTGATAATGCAAATCCCAATCCCATCTTTCAGGTACGAATATCTATGGACTATAGATTGTAATCAGATGTCAGCCATAACATTAAAACCACCTCCTTGTTTCTACACTCACTATCCATTTTATCATCTTCACTTAACATATAGAAGCACTTTGTAGTTCTACAATTACTGACTGTAGTCCATCTGTCTCTCTGCATGCTTTGTTACCCCCTTTCATGCTGTTCTTTAATGGTCAGGACCCCCACAGGACCACCACAGAGCAGGTATTATTTAGGTGGTGGATCATTCTCAGCACTGCAGTGACACTGACATGGTGGTGGTGGTGAGTTAGTGTGTGTTGTGCTGGTACGAGTGGATCAGACACAGCAGCGCTGCTGGAGACACCTCACTGTCACTGCTGGACTGAGAATAGTCCACCAACCAAAATATCCAGCCAACAGCGCCCCGTGGGCGGCGTCCTGCGCCCACTGATGAAGGTCTACAAGATGACCGACTCAAACAGCAGCAATAGATGAGCGATCGTCTCTGACTTTACATCTTCAAGGTGGACCGACTAGGTAGGAGTGTCTAATAGAGTGGACAGTGAGTGGACACGGTATTTAAAAACTCCACTCATACCAGAACAACACACACTAACACACCACCACCATGTCAGTGTCACTGCAGTGCTGAGAATGATCCACCACCTAAATAATACCTGCTCTGTGGTGGTCCTGTGGGGGTCCTGACCATAGAAGAACAGGGTGAAAGGGGGCTAACAAAGCATGCAGAGAAACAGATGGACCACAGTCAGTAATTGTAGAACTACAAAGTGCTTCTATATGGTAAGTGGAGCTGATAAAATGGACAGTGAGTGTAGAAACAAGGAGGTGGTTTTAATGTTGTGCCTGACTGGGGGGGATCCTGTACAGAATTCAGAACAACAGCTCCGTTCCGGACACCTCACTTCACCTCAGAAATTGTACCTATCGTCTCTTAACAACGCATTCCAAGACAAACCTCGCTGCTCTTTCTGAATCAGAGTCAGAGTCAAACCTGGCAATTTTTCTCCAAATATAGAACAGACAGAACGGTACAGAAAATTGCTGCTGTTAAATGAAAAAAAAAAAATAATAATCACAAAGAGAGAAAAAATCCAGACTCTGAGCAAGCTACCTTATTCAGACAGACACTCCTGCAGCCCAGTAATTATTTCAGTACTGTATATTACATTTCACTGCTGATAAATGTGTAAAAGAAACACAACGAAGTAAAACACAAGCAGAAAAAGACAATAGAACTAAAGAGAAGGATAAAAACAATTCAATGGGGGGTGGGGTGGTGAAAGTGTGATGTGAGATGCTCCTGAAAACCACCACCTTAAGGCCTTAGCGTACTTCAAGCGGACACGGCGTTCACCTGGCTTTGGCAACCAGTGTGACATAACTGCGGAGAAAGCGAACAACCACGGATGTCACGCGCACAGAAGCTGGGCGAACTCCGCGGACGATGTCACTCCGTGACAACGCATGTGATTGCTGGGTAAAAAAAGAGGCGTGCCAAGCCGCTCAGGTGGCGCAGCGGTAAAATACGCTAGCACACCAGACACACACACGGGAGGTGTAACATCCACTCATACCAGCACAACACACACTAACACACCACCACCATGTCAGTGTCACTGCAGTGCTGAGAATGATCCACCACCCAAATAATACCTGCTCTGTGGTGGTCCTGTGGGGGTCCTGAAAAGGTATGGAGAGAAACAGATGGACTACAGTCAGTAATTGTAGAACTACAAAGTGCTTCTATATGGTAAGTGGAGCTGATAAAATGGACAGTGAGTGTAGAAACAAGGAGGTGGTTAATGTTATTGGGCTGCATAAATAATTTTGGCTGCCTGTTAAACAACCTCGCCTTAGACAAACTGTTTTGTTTTTGACAGCTTAATCTTCCCCCTGCTTTTATTAACTTAATTATAGTATTTACTGGTGAAGTCGCTCTTTTTAAGCTTCCCTATCCTCACTTGTCATGTTCCCGAACACCACCAGACTGGGAAGGAAGGGCAGAGCAGAGTGGGAGTTGATGGAAAGACCAGGCAGGCCGTGAAATTACCCGAACCGAGGCAATCCCGAAACACCCAATATCTCGCCCGTCCCTGGGCTGACACATTCTTTTTCTCCCGTGTACCCCCCCTCTCCCCAACCCCCATAAACTTTCCCCAGTCTTTCGCTCTCATCTTTCTTTCAGGTCTGTTGCGTACGGGGTGGAAAAGATCATATTTATCAGCTGTCAGCATCTGGCAGCCCTGAGTTATGCGAGGCAGGACAGCATAAAATTATCATACACAGGCATGAAATTACAAAACCACCCAGGGACACCTACAACAAAATCATTTCAGATTCCACCAACCCCGGAAGGACATCAGGATGGGGTTTATAGAGGAGGATGTGGAAAGGGCAGGCGTGACGACGGGACGTTCGGAAAGGCAGTTTTGTTTTAGATAGATAGATAGATAGATAGATAGATAGATAGATAGATAGATAGATAGATAGATAGATAGATAGATAGATAGATAGATAGATAGATAGATAGATAGATAGATAGATAGATAGATAGATAGATAGATAGATAGATAGATAGATAGATACTTTATTTATCCCGAAGGAAATTTTAGGCTCTTAGCTTAACGCAGAATCAAAAAATGTGACGTCTTGACATTTTGGACCGTGTACACTGACCAAGCATAACATTATGACCACTGATAACACTGATTATCTCTTCATCACGGCACCTGTTAGTGGGTGGGATATATTAGTTTGACGAGGGCCAAATTGTCATGGCTAGACGACTGGGTCAGACAGAGCATCTCCAAAACTGCAGCTCTTGTGGGGTGTTCCGCTCTGCAGTGGTCAGTATCTATGAAAAGTGGTCCGAGGAAGGAACAGTGGTAAACCGGCGACAGGGTCATGGGCGGCCGAGGCTCATTGACGCACGTGGTGAGCGAAGGCTGGCCCGTGTGATCCGATCCAACAGACGAGCTCCTGTAGCTCAAACTGCTGAAGAAGTTCATCCAATCGAGCATCTGTGGGATGTGCTGGACAAACAAGTCCGATCCATGGAGACCCTTGGTGACATCTTTGTGCCAGATACCACGGCACACCTTCAGGGGTCTAGTGGAGTCCATGCCTTGACGGGTCAGGGCTGTTTTGGCAGCACAATATTAAGAATGTGGTCATAATGTTATGCCTGATCGTGTATAAAGGTACCGCTCATCACCTTGTGATTGTGGTCTGATCATAGCTAATTCCCTAATTTGTCGCCAGTTTTTGTCACTTGCTTTCCCCTAGTCACCAACCACATCTTTTCACCTACCAGTGATGCCAACACAGCATAACACCCTTTTGAATTTGGGATTTAAATGTACACTAGCCCTCTGCTGATGAGATCCAGGGTTCGAATCTCAGCGGTGCTATCGGCCGGTCTGTTTTTTTCAATAACGTGATTGGCTGATGTCTGGATGGTGCGCTTGTTAGTGTACTTTCAGTGCAGGTCTCAAGCCCGGGTGGAAATGGGAGGGTTCGGTCAGGAAGGGCATCCAGCCTAAAAACTGTGCCAAGGCTTGGTATGAGGACCCGATCCACTGTGGCGACCCCTATATACAGGAGCAGCCCAAAAAAACCCTTTACTTTATTGGATAATGCAGTAACTATCTTCTCCTTTAATTTGTCACTTTTTTGGAGATTTGATGCCCAATTTTCTTCTTGCTGAGTGACAGAGGACACACCACATATTTTCTCCCCCTGCCATCCATCACCACATCATGGGTTTGGTGTCCATGTGGCCTGCGAGGCGCTCACACAACACATTGGTTCAGTTCAATGCTTCATTACAACCCAGGCAAGAAAATAGAGGGTCAATATTTATAGACCCGGCTCAGAGCTGCCCGAGACCGAGAAATCCATACACCTCTATTCCAGACGAAAGGAAATCAAATGCATGGTGGGCAAAATTAGTGGCATTTTTTTGTAGCCTGCTCTCTTTTTCCGGGTCAATTTGCAAACGATCGGTGGGGGTGGACAAGCGCTCCGGGGGGTGACCCGCAGTTTCACTGGGAGCAACACTGGGATTATTTTACAATGTTGGTGCTAATAAAAGAATTTGAGCGTGTTGGAAATGTGGAGGCCTGAAAATAAAGGAACAAACGGTGTTTAAATCAAAGTTGGACTGAGAAAAGAAAATAAAGCAGTGGGTTCAGCAGCTCAGGTGTTACTGGTACTGGACTAGTAGTAGCAGGTTGCCAGTTTAAGCCCCATCACTGCCAAGTTGCCACTGTTGGGTCCCTAAGCAAAGCCATTAATTCCTTAATTGTTTAAATTGTACTTAGTAATAATTAGAAGTAGCTTTAAATAAAAAAATCAGCTAAATGCTGTACAGTAAAATCTGGTTCATTAGATGTATTACAATTTATTTTATACATTTGAACATTTATTTTATAAAAGTTTTATTATTATTAATTATAATAATAACAATAATAATAATCATCATAATAATAATCATCATTATAATAATAATGACAATA
Organism: Trichomycterus rosablanca; assembly: GCF_030014385.1. NCBI lineage: Eukaryota > Metazoa > Chordata > Actinopteri > Siluriformes > Trichomycteridae > Trichomycterus > Trichomycterus rosablanca. The sequence continues at coordinate 19,808,772 of NC_086008.1, read as the reverse complement.
ATAATAATAACAATAGTAATAATAATAATAATAATAACTATAATAATAATAATATCAATAATAATAATAATAATAACTATAATAATAATAACAACAATAATAACAATAGTAATAATATTAATTACAATAATAATCATAATAATAATAATAACAATAGTAATATTAATAATAATAACCATAACTATAATAATAATAATAACAATAATAATAATAATAATAATAATAATATTAATAATAACTATAATAATAATAATTATTATTATTATAACTATAGTAATAATAATAATAACTAAATTATAACTATAGTAATAATAATAATAACTGTAATAATAATAATAATAATAATAATAATAACAACAATACATGGTTAAAATTAATAGAAGAGAAAACGTATCTGTGGGTACAGAGGGTGCTAGATATTTTGATTAATTTATTCACCCACCGTTTTATCCTGGTCTGGGTTCCGGTGGGTCTGATTCATTGGGAAAAAGGCAGGAAACACCCTGGACAGGTCGCCAGTCCATCACAGGGCTCACATACACAATTTCACAGTAGTAGTGTCAATTAGCCTGACATAGGTTTTGTGGGAAGAAACTGGAGCATCCAGCCGGGAATTGAACCCAGACCCTTCTTGCTGTGAGGTAACAGTGCTACCCACTGAGCCACCATGGGTACATAATATACCTGAATATATTCAGATAGAAGTTAAAAGTCTTAATACGTAATCATTCATTTTAAGCTCTTCATCCTTTACTCGTGACTCTCGGGAATTTCAGTAGAAATAAAACATTTTTGTGGATGTGTGTGTGTGTGTGTGGGGGGGGGGGGTGTCAGGGAGAAAGAAAATGAGAGTGTGAAAATAGAGAAAGACAAAAAGGGAACGGTATGCACATCATTCCTACTCATTGGCAAGGATGCCGGGAGCTCAGGTGGTTCTGAGTTTGGCCCTGGCTCGGCCTCATCAACGTGAAGGGCAATCTCATCCTTTCAGCATCTCTCCTCTGCTCTGCTTGATTAATTGGCTTCCAAATATGCCGGTGGAATGTTTAATGCACCTCCGTCCTGCACACACACACACCCTCGCGCTACCTCGTCTTATCTCTGCTCCCGACTGTCTTATTTTTATTCTGTGATCTCTCTCCCTCCTGCACCCATGATGTGTGAACCTGTTTTGCATACACTTGGCATTCCTGCTGGGTACGAGAGGAACAGGGAGGAAAAAAACAGGCAGGAAAAAAGTTGACAGTAATAATAACACAGGTGATAAAATTAATTATGCCCTGGGATTGAGATCCTGCTGGATGGCAGAGTGTGTGTGTGTGTGTGTGTGTGTTTAAGGTGGTCTGAAGCGGGATGAGACGTCAATTTAAATCTCAAGCCTCAGTTTTTATATAAAGCAACACAAGGTACCAGGTTTTACTACAGCGCTGTATAGAACGAATGCATTTTTTAAAAGTTATATATCATTCCTTAAGTGCTTATGGTTTTTGTTTTTGCTTTTTGTTGTTCTCACAGCTGGTGCAGCATTTAAACTACCAAACCATAAGATTCAATAGAATATATAACTGAAGTTATGTGTTAGTGAAGAGATAAAAAAATACATATACAAGCCTTTTTAAGAACATGTCAACATAATTTAAAATTTCAATAAAAAACATCTGTATGGATATACAACATCTGCATGGAGATATAACGTCTCTATGGATATACCCTATCTGTATGGATATGTAACATCTGTATGGATATATAACAACTGTATGGATATGTAACATCTGTATGGATATGTAACATCTGTATGGATATGTAACATCTGTATGGATATATAACAACTGTATGGATATGTAACAACTGTATGGATATGTAACATCTGCATGGATATATAACATCTGTATGGATATATAACAACTGTATGGATATGTCACATCTGTATGGATATATAACAACTGTATGGATATGTAACATCTGTATGGATATGTAACATCTGTATGGATATATAACAACTGTATGGATATGTAACAACTGTATGGATATATAACAACTGTATGGATATGTAACATCTGTATGGATATGTAACAACTGTATGGATATGTAACATCTGTATTGATATGTAACATCTGTATTGATATGTAACAACTGTATGGATATGTAACATCTGTATGGATATATAACAACTGTATGGATATGTAACATCTGTATGGATATATAACAACTGTATGGATATGTAACTACTGTATGGATATGTAACATCTGTATGGATATATAACAACTGTATGGATATGTAACAACTGTATGGATATGTAACATCTGTATTGATATGTAACAACTGTATGGATATGTAACATCTGTATTGATATGTAACAACTGTATGGATATATAACAACTGTATGGATATGTAACATCTGTATGGATATATAACAACTGTATGGATATGTAACTACTGTATGGATATGTAACATCTGTATTGATATGTAACAACTGTATGGATATGTAACATCTGTATTGATATGTAACAACTGTATGGATATATAACAACTGTATGGATATGTAACATCTGTATGGATATATAACAACTGTATGGATATGTAACATCTGTATTGATATGTAACAACTGTATGGATATATAACAACTGTATGGATATGTAACATCTGTATGGATATATAACAACTGTATGGATATGTAACTACTGTATGGATATGTAACATATGTATGGATATATAACAACTGTATGGATATGTAACAACTGTATGGATATATAACATCTGTATGGATGTGTAACATCTGTATGGATATGTAACATCTGTATGGATATATAACATCTGTATGAATATACTTTATCAGTATGAATGTTTAACTTCTGTATAGACACAACAACTGTATGGATATATAACATCTGTATGGACATATAACAACTGTATGAATATATACTATCTATATGGATATATACTATGACATCTGTATGGATATATAACATCTGTATGGATATAAAACATCTGTATGGATAAAACCCTATATGAAGTTCTATGGGACTTTGGTAACAGTGCTGCTGGTTTACAGGTGTATAAATAAGTAAGATGCCAGTATCTCATTAGAACGGCCAAGATAAGTTTAAGGATGTGTGTGTGTGTGTGTTTAAGTGTGTGTGTGTGTGTGTTTAAGTGTGTGTGTGTGTGTGTGTGTTTAAGTGTGTGTGTTTAAGTGTGTGTGTGTGTGTGTGTGTGTGTTTAATGGTTTAATTTGTGTAGATGTGAGACGTCCCTGTTAACGATGACTAAATTCTTCATGTAAAAACCACTGGGCTCCAGTCTCACACACCTTGGCTTTTGATTTGCGTGTCGTTATTTAAATTATTCTCCACTCACATAACGTCTTTGAATTAAACAGCACACCAGCATTACAGACCCGCTCTAGAACCACAGGGGGGGTGGAGGATGGCAGTTGAAGTGGGGGGGATGGTTGGTACTCTAAATTGATTAAGAGCTCTGAAATCAATTGCTTCCTTGGGCCCAAAATATTGGGCTTTAATTTAACGTGAACTTGCAAATATAAATGTAATCATCTAACAAATGGAAAG
>NC_086008.1:19797700-19800200 GCF_030014385.1 Trichomycterus rosablanca | reverse complement strand
GCTGATAAGAAAGTGGGACATGTAACCTTTGGTATGCGCGTGACGGGAATACAGACAACGGCGCCTCTTGAGAGGGGGAGCGTGGAGGTGAAGGGAAGCTTCTGCCACACTTGAAAGGTGAAGCCGGAGTCACAACGGAAGGGAGTGATGAATAAATAAATAAGAATATATCCTGTTTCACTGTCCATTTATCAGCTCCACTTACCATATAGAAGCACTTTGTAGTTCTACAATTACTGACTGTAGTCCATCTGTTTCTCTCCATACCTTTCCAGGACCCCCACAGGACCACCACAGAGCAGGTATTATTTAGGTGGTGGATCATTCTCAGCACTGCAGTGACACTGACCACTGACATGGTGGTGGTGTGTTAGTGTGTGTTGTGCTGGTATGAGTGGATCAGACACAGCAGCGCTGCTGGAGTTTTTAAACACCGTGTCCACTCACTGTCCACTCTATTAGACACTCCTACCTAGTCGGTCCACCCTGTAGATGTAAAGTCAGAGGCGATCGCTCATCTATTGCTGCTGTTTGTATTGCTGGTCATCTTCTAGACCTCCATCAGTGGTCACAGGACGCCGCCCACGGGGCGCTGTTGGCTGGATGTTTTTGGTTGGTGGACTATTCTCAGTCCAGCAGGGACAGTAAGGTGAGGTGTTTAAAAACTCAGTGTCACTGCAGTGCTGAGAATGATCCACCACCTAAATAATACCTGTTCTGTGGTGGTCCTGTGGGGGTCCTGAAAAGGTACGTAGAGAAACAGATGAACAACAGTCAGTAATTGTAGAACTACAAAGTGCTTCTATATGGTAAGTGGAGCTGATAAAATAGACAGTGTAGAAACAATGAGGTGGTTATAATGTTATGGCTGATCAGTGTAAAACAATGACACCCCCTTTGATATACAGTATCTAGTATCTGACGAGACACGGCCCGCCAACCGAGAGACACTCGACTAACGTGTCACAACGATTCTACGTGGAAATAATTGACCCCGAACAATTATTACGCCGACTGCGCTCATTTATCTTCCTCTATCTGGACTTTCCTCCCCTGCTCGGCGGGGATCCTGACACTATCTCAGGTGCGGAGGCTTCTCTGGTGAAGACGCTTCACGGACGGCGCCCTCCTCCACTGTCGAGTCTCGCGGGAACGGGGCGCCATTTGTTTTCATTATCTTGACAGGGACTGTTAGAGGAGTCATTTTTCATTCCCTCTGTCTGTTAGACTTTCAGACCCGCCGGGTAGTCTGTTTAACTCGGGGACTGTGTAGCTCTAAACGTGGGAAGATTTTTACTTAAGCACGGACGAATCGACGTTCACGCTGGATATTCACCGGTAATAACTGGACCTAGAAACATGCACTCAGCTCTGATTTAAATGAATATTAACTTGCTTTCTTTTGTAAGATAATAATAATAACAATAATAATAATAATAATACTAGGATCTTCTTGATGATTCTCCACCCAGAACTCAAGGAAAACAAGCATCAAGGCTCCCAACTGGTGGAACGATCTTCCCTCTGTCAGTTCGAACATCTGAATCTTTCACCATCTTCAAAAGACGATTGAAGACCTTCATCACCCGGGGTTCGATCCCCAGGCGGGGCGGTCCAGGTCCTTTCTGGGTTTCCTCCGCGAGCTCTGGTTTCCTCACACAGTCTAAAAACATGCAGTCAGGTTAACTGGAGACACTGAATTGCCCTATAGGTGAATGTGTGTGTGTATGTGTAAGTCTGTGACGACAGGGTGACGAAACGAAGGATCTTCAAAAAGTTTCCGCACTTTTATATTTTCATTAGAACATTTACATTTTCGGCATTTAGCAGACGCTCTTATCCAGAGCAACTTACAGAAGTGCTTCCATAGTAAACATTTCATTACTCTAGTAAAAGTAAACAACAGTCCAAGAACACAAATCTGCTAAAACTCTGTTAGAACCAAAGTGCTTTTTTTTTTTTTTTTTTAAATGAGTAAGAGCACAAAGCACATGTCAGCTTAAGTGTTTAGTAAAGAGGTAATGAAGGTTTTTAATAGTTTTTTAAAGACAGCGAGAGACTCAGATGTTCGGACAGACAGAGGAAGTTCGTTCCACCACTTGGGTGCCAGAACAGAGAAGAGCCTTGATGCTCGTCTTCCTTGAGTCCTATGTGGAGGATCAAGGCGAGCGAGACTAGTGGCTCGGAGGTTGAGTGGTACAGAGCGGGGTTTGATTAGACCTCGAAGGTAGCTTGGGGCTGGTCCATTTTTGGCTTTGTAGGCGAGCATCAGTGTTTTAAACTGAATGTGTGCTGCTACAGGAAGCCAGTGAAGAGAACGCAGCAGTGGGGTGAAAACCAGGCGAGCAGCTGCATTTTGAATGAGCTGCAAGGGTTTAGTTGTAGAAATTGGAGCACCTGCCAGGAAGGAGCTGCAGTAGTCCAACCGTGAGATTACAAGTGACTGGACCAGAACCTGGGTAGCTTTCATGGAGAGAAATGGCAGAATCTTCCTGATGTT
>NC_086008.1:19757700-19792700 GCF_030014385.1 Trichomycterus rosablanca | reverse complement strand
TATTATTATTATTAGACGCAGTAACACATCCCATCCAAGGCGTCGTCCAACCTCAGACACAGCCAATCGGCCGATAGCACCGCTGGGGATTTGACCGAGGTGGATTTGACCCCTGGATCGCAGTGGTAGTGGGTGCCCACCCAGAAGCTTACTAGTTTAGCATAAACAAGTAGCAACTAGAAGATGCCATAGCGAGCAGCTCGATGAGATCCCATAGCGACCATTGCGAATTCGAGAAGGAGGCGCCATGGCAACTAGAGATAGCTGGAGAAGATGCATTTTATTGGCCGAGTCTAAAGAAAGAAACAAACAGCGACTCGAGATAGCTTGACAAGACGCCATGGCTACCGTAGCAAACTCCGAGAAGATGCGACGGCAGCTCGAGTTAGCTCGAAAAGATACCGAACGCTGGATAAAGTCCAAGAAAGATTAAAAAAACAAACAAGTGGAAATTAGGAAAACAGATACAAACTAGAAAGAGTTTAAGGAAAATCGTGGACAAGTTCCAATAATGAAAAGATCCTGTGGCAATATTATTATTGTAGCAGATATTATTATTATTATTATTATTATTAATATTAATATTATTATTATAAATATCATTATTATTATCATTATCATTATTATTATTATTATTATTAATAATAATATTATTATTATTATTAATAATAATATTATTGTTATCATTGATAATTAATATTAATAATAAAATACAAACAAACAAACAAACAAAAAAACTAAACAATGTAATACAAAGTCTAGGCTGATGTATACACACCATGATAATATCCTACATGAAGTACTCAAATACTCTACATCATTTTTTAGGGTGAGCAAGTGACCCAACAGCTACATTAAGAGCTCCATCAGCTCCATCATCTCCCTCCTGTTTTCTCTCCACGTCTCTGTTTCATTGTTATTCCGCAGCACTGTACGTTATAACCGGCTCCCAGCCAGCATCAGGCGTTTGACCTCTGCGTCCTCTCTGTAAAGACGTTTCTGTCTTTGGAATGACAGAGCTGATCAAATTCCAGAGAGGAGAAAAGAGGGGGCAGGAGCTCGGAGAAGTAATTCAAAGTGAAGTTGGGTTTTTATTCATTAATACTGGTGTATCAGTAACAGTCGTAACAGCAGTGCTCGAGTTCCGGGGGTTTGAATCCCAGGTGAATCGGTGGATTTAAAGTCTCACTGGATATTTTTTTCCAGTTACAGCTGAAGGACAGAATCTGTATTACATGATAATAGTAATAATAATAATAATAATAATAATAATAATAATAATAATCATAATAATAATAATAATAATAATAATAATCATAATAATAACAATAATAATATTAATAATAATAATAATAATAATAATAATAACAATAATAATAATAATAATAATAATAACAAAACAACAAAACAACAATAATAATATTATTATTAGTATTAATAATCATGATATTAATAATAATAATAACAATAATAATAATAATAATAACAATAAGAATAATAATAATAGCAATAATTAAACTTCATGATTAACAAGCATCTGTCCAGTCCAGACAGTGTAAATAAATATGAAGTCACTCACTAATCTGACTTCTCAAACCCCAAACCGACAGATATTTACGCGTATCAACACACACACACACACACACTTCATATAAGAACTTTTCTCTGTGTTTTTAAAGTGTAAAGTTAGAAAGTTCAGGAGACACATTTACCCCGTGCTGTGCTGCCATCCCCAACACATTTTATTTTCTGCTCCACACTTCAGAGCTTCTCTCAAACCAATCAAGTCACGTAACACACACACACACACACACACACACACACACACACACACACACACACACACTCAGAGCAAATTATGAGAACGACGTTTCTATGCAAATCTTCCTTAAAGATAAATCTCATCTGGTCATGAAGATAAAACCAGAGATCAAAAACATGCTAAAGTAAAGTACGCTCACTCTGACTAAACCAGAACCATTAGATCCCCCCCCCCCCCCCCCCCCAAGCATTTAGCAGAGGCTGTTTATCTAAAGTGATTTATAATTATAACTGAATACAATCTGAGCAACTGAGGGTTAAGGGCCTTGCTCAGGGGCCCAACAGTAGCAATGTATGTATCATAAATATTACTATTATCATTATTATTATTATTATCATCATCATCAGTGACAGAAAATATAGGTGCAGAAATTCCTAAATTAAAAAATATATTATTATTATTATTTAAATTTTATTATTATTATAAATATTATTATCATCATCATTTATAATATTTCTTATTATAAATATTATTATTGTAAATATAATAACAATACTAAAATAATAAATAATACAACATAATAAAATTTGTTTAATAATAATAACAATAATAAAAAATAATATTATCTTTATAATTATAATTATAATTATTATTATTGTTGCTGACAGAAAATATAGATGCAAAAATTCCTAAATTATAATATATTATTATTATTATTATAAGTATTATTATTGTACATATGATAAATAAAAAATAAAAAATAATAAAAACAATAATAAAAAAAACTAACAAAAAACAATAAAAACATGGGTGCAAAAATTCCTAAATAATAATAATAATTATTATTATTATTATTATTAACAGAATTATTATTTTTTGTTGAGACATAAAAAATAATATTTAATGTATGAATTAATAACATTAATTTATTATTAATAATGTACTTTCTACCCCAACATATTTTGCACATTCCAGTTTTTTATTCAAGGTACCATCATTTTTCATGCTGAAGGAAATGTGTTGCTGCTTATGGACTGATTTAAATTACCGGGCTTGGGACCTGCACCGCTCGACTGACCAATAGCAACCTGATTTAAACCCTGGATCCTTAGATTTACAGCTGCGCCAGCCTAGTGCCAGGTATAGATTCAGATAGTGGTACTGTAAAAAATAAACATGTTAACAGGAAATAAGGCGAGGAAGTGAGGAAGTGACAAAGAAAAGATGTAAACATGTGAAAAGCGGGTGTGAGAGGAGAGAAAGAGGAGAGAGACTCAACACGGGCGTGTACAGTGAGGAGGTAATTAGAGAGCTGTCACTTGTTCCCGTCAACCTCGACTCCCTCTGAAACACTCACAATACATGACGTGTGTGTGTGTGTGTGTGTGCTTATGATTTAAATTTAAAGCTATGTGTGTGTGTGTATATGTTTGCTGTGTGTGTATGGATGTGTGTATATGAGGGTATGAAGATACAGTAAACTATAAGGCCAAAAGTATTTGGACATGTGACTATAAGCTTTACTCACTTTCTAAGCCGCTTATCGTAGTCAGGGTCACAGGGGGTGCTGGAGCCTGTCCCAACTCTCAATGGGCGCAGGGGACATAGAAGCACCCCGAACAGGGCGCCAGTCCATCGCAGGGCAGACACACACACACAAACATATAGACATATGTACACAATTGCCACAAATGCCCATAAACACATTCCAGAGTCTTGTACAATAGCTTTAACCTGACTGCATGTGTTTGTACTGTGGGAGGAAACCGGAGCACCCGGAGGAAAGCCACACAGACACGGGGAGAACATGCAAACTCCACCTAGGAATCAAACCCAGGACCTTCTTGCTGTGACGCGACAGTGCTACCCACCGAGCCACCGTGCCTCCCGATTATAAAACAACCAGTATTAAAATAGAGCGACCTGTATGTAGTGCAACAGCCGCTCTTCTAAGAAGTATGTCTGTGGGAATTTGTTCGTTTGGCTGGTCAAAAACAAAACAAAAAGCCTCAGTTGATGTTCCGGTTCATTCCAGTGCTCTTCGATGAGGCTGAAGTCAGTTTAAGTGAAGTTATTTATGCTAATGATGCTTCACAGGCGGTCTTTTCCTTCCACAAAATTGCTTTTCAAGGCACAGGCGCACACACACACACAAACATAGATGTATAATCCAGACAGAAAAGCAACAACATATTAACTATTTATCATCCACATTAATTCAAATTCACCATGTGAATTCATTTTATGCTCCTATAAACACATGCTGGAGCAGCTTGTTTGTTTAGAACCGTGGTCATTTTTTTATGCTGAATTTTCCTGCTGAACTTTTCAGAACAGCAGATGATATTAAAGCTATTTAATATAACCAAAACACACATGGTTTTGGAATGGGATGTCCAACCAGCTCATGGTCAGGTGTCCCAATACTTTTGTCCTAGTCTGCAATAATAGAGTGTGTGTGTGTGTGTGTGTGTGGGATTGTCAGCTTGCCGGTACTGCTCGGTGGTTGCATTAGCGGTGCTCCGTGTTAGATTAGCTGAAACAGCAGACCCTGAAGCTCTGTTTCCTGACACTTTATTTGACAAGCACATTGTGTATCCGTCCATAACAACAGTTTATATCACAACAGCGTCATGTACACACCTAACAACAACCAGAAAACACGCAGTGAGTATGTTTAAATCTTTACATGTGACGATAGATTGCAAGAATTGGGGATTCGGGTACAGTTTTGAAAAAAGGAAGGAGGGAGGGAGGAAAAAGGAAAGGAAAATAAAATTAAAGAAAGAAAGAAAGAGGACAAAAGAAAAAAGGAAAAAAGGAGGAAAGACAAAATAAAGAAGGAAATAAAGAAAGAAAGACAGACAGGTAGAAAAAAGAAAGAAAAAAGATGGAAAGAAAGAAAGAAAGAAGAAAAGAAATAAAGAAAAAAGGAAATAAAGAAAGAGAAAAAAATAGATAGAAATAAATAAAGAAATAAAGAAAAATAAACAAAGAAACAAAGAAAGACAGACAGGTAAAAAAAAAGAAAGAAAAAAGAAAGAAGGAAAGAAATAAAGAAAGAGAAAAAAGAAAGAAAGAAGAAATAAGGATAGAAAAAAAACAAAAAGAAGGAAAGAAAGAAAAATAAATAAATAAATAAAGAAAGAAAGAAAAATAAAGAAAGAAAGAAAGAAGGAAAAAAAAGAAAGAAAGAAAGAATTAATAAAAAGAAAAAGAAAGAAAGAAAGAAAGAAAGTAAAAAGAAAGAAAAATAAAGAAAGAAAGAAAAAAGGACTTAATGTAAGAAATAATAAATAAATACATAAATAAAAAAGAAAGAAAAAAAACAAATAAAGAAAAAACAAATACATAAATAAAGAAAAAAAAATAAAAAGAAAAAAGAATGAAAGAATGATTGTTTCTTTAATATAAATAAATAAAATTATTTTCTTTTTTGCTTTTGACTGACTCAGTGCTGTTACACGTATAAGTTTAAAACTCGGTGTAGCTCGACTGGTTGGACATCAGAACTCCTCACAGAGAAAATGTGGGTCTGTGTAAAACATTAATGACTAATTAAAAGAGAACTGATCACTTTTAGCTCTTTTTTATGTGTAAATCACGACTGTTTGGGTTTTGAAGCGGCTCCTTTCTGTTTTATTAATGAGCTCCGCTGAGCTTTAATTAATTAATAATCCGAGCGCCGGCTCTTTTTAAATAATGCATCTATTAGCGCCCGCGTGGGGTTTAATGGTCGCCCCCCTCACGTGCGAGTACGTCTAGTGCAGCTTAATGAAACCTTTATGTGCGGTGAAGTAAATGGAACGACGTTTATAATTCCATTACGATACCGCTGCTACCCTGTGTTTACATTTCACCAGCGAATTGTCGTGTTTGTCGAGGGGCGGCGAGTGTTTCAGCCCGGACTCGTTTCTGGTGGAGAGGAAGCATTTTTTTGGCAGCGACACCCGGTAACAAACTTATAATGAGGGTCAAAAAGCAGTAACTGAAGTTAAAATATAAATAAATTAATAAAATCGTCATTATACAGTAGATCTGTATTAGTGTGAGGTGACCGGTCATGTAAATCACTTTGATAAACATCTAGCTGTGTTTTAATAGCAGTTTGCATCATGTGATGTCTGTGGGAATTTGTGCCCATTCAGTCAAAACTGCGTTTATATGGCTTTTATAATGTTTAGCGTTTATAACAGTAGGGAGGGAAAGAAAGAAAGAAAAGAAAGAAATAAAAGAAAGAAAGACAAAAGAAAGAAAGACAGTAATAAGGAAAAATAATAACTAAAGAAAGAAAGAAAGAAAGAAAGAAAGAAAGAAAGAAAGACAGTAATAAGGAAAAATAATAAAGAAAGAAAGAAAGAAAGAAAGAAAGAAAGAAAGAAAGAAAGAAAGAAAATAATAAAGAAAAATAATAACTAAAGGAAAGAAAAAAAAGAAAAAAGAAAGAAAAAAAGACAGAAAGAAAGAAAGACAAAAGAAAGAAAGACAAAAGAAAGACAAAAGAAAGACAAAAGAAAGACAAAAGAAGAAAAGAAAGAAAGAAAGAAAGACAGAAAGAAAGAAAGAAAGAAAGAAAGAAAGAAAGAAAATAATAAAGAAAAATAATAACTAAGGAAAGAAAAAAAAGAAAAAAGAAAGAAAGAAAGACAGTAATAAGGAAAAGGGGAATAAAGAAAATAAAGTAAGAAAAAAAAGAAAGAAAGAAAGAAAGAAAGAAAATAATAAAGAAAAATAATAACTAAGGAAAGAAAAAAAAGAAAAAAGAAGTAAATAAATAAAGAGAAAGAAAAAGAAGAGAAAGAAGGGAAGAAAGAAGGAAGAATGGAAAAGATAGAAAGAAAAAAATAAATAAAGTAATAAAGAAAGAAAAAATGAAGAAAGTAAGAAAAAAGAAAAAGAAAAAAAGAAAAAAGAAAGAAAGAAAGAAAAAAAAGACAAAAAAAGAAAGATAGAAAAAAGCTGTGTTTTAATAGCAGTTTGCATCATGTGATGTCTGTGGGAATTTGTGCCCATTCAGTTAAAATAGCGTTTATGTGGCTTTTATAACGTTTAGCGTTTTTTTACTATATTATTTCTGTTTTTTCACCATTTTTCTCCTAATTTAGCATAGCTGATTAGTCTTCCAATGCTGGGGGTCCCTATTCGCCCGAGGAGAGTATATTCACCTGAAATGCTTCCTCTGACCCCTTGTTATTCGCCCGTACTTACTACAGTGGACTCACACGTAAGGCCAGCCTCGCGCATGGAGAGTCACTCGCTGATCTCTGCAGGTGCCTCAGGCTACTAACTAGGGTACTTACACAGCGTCAAAGACCCCGCCCCCTTATTTAGTCCAGTCTTTTCCCACCCGGCAGACTTTAGTGGCCGATCGTGCATGCTGCAGGCACTAGGGGGCGCTCAGACGACCGGTAGCAGAGCTGAGATTCGACCTCAGAGTTCAGAATCCCAGCGCGGGTGAGCTAGCGGAATATCCCGGGAATATCCAGGGAATTTAAAGTAGTCAATCCACCTACTGGCATAGCAATGCAGACAGAGCAGGAAACAATATCGATACGTTTAATTACTATTACCGTGCAGCATCTTCATTAAATATACAGACACCCTAACCTGAGGGACGGTAACTAATTACTAATTAATACACGCCGCTATAAAGAGATCCACTATGTTCAGAACTCACATAAACACTTTGGGGAATTTCCAATCTGCATATTTATTATAATTCTAATCTATTTTTTGACGAGGGTAAAAAATAAAATCTAGATGTTTTTTCTCCATGATATAAATCTGTTCAGAAGCTGCTCATGAATAATGCAAACATTTGTACACAGATACGCAGGAACACACACACACACACACACACACACACACACACACACACACCGACAAAGAGAAATGAAATATTATTGTTGAATATTACACCGATCAGCCATAACATTAAAACCACCTCCTTGTTTCTACACTCAATGTCCATTTTATCAGCTCCACTTAGAGGCACTTTGTAGTTCTACAATTACTGACTGTAGTCCATCTGTTTCTCTACATGCTTTTTTAGCCTGCTTTTACCCTGTTCTTCAATGGTCAGGACCACCACAGAGTAGGTATTATTTGGGTGGTGAATGATTCTTAGCACTGCAGTGACACTGACATGGTGGTGGTGTGTTAGTGTGTGTTGTGCTGGTATGAGTGAATCAGACACAGCAGCGCTGCTGGAGTTTTTAAATACCGTGTCCACTCACTGTCCACTCTATTAGACACTCCTACCTAGTTGGTCCATCTTGTAGATGCTGTTTGAGTCGGTCATCTTCTAGACCTTCATCAGTGGTCACAGGATGCTGCCCACGGGGCGCTGTCGGCTGTATATTTTTGGTTGGTGGACGATTCTCAGTCCAGCAGCGCTGCTGTGTCTGATCCACTCATACCAGCACAACACACACTAACACACCACCACCATGTCAGTGTCACTGCAGTGCTGAGAATGATCCACCACCCAAATAATACCTGCTCTGTGGTGGTCCTGTGGGGGTCCTGACCATTGAAGAACGGGGTGATACCGGCTAAAAAAAAGCATGCAGAGGAACAGATGGACTACAGTCAGTAATTGTAGAACTACAAAGTGCTTCTATATGGTAAGTGGAGCTGATCAAATGGACAGTGAGTGGTCATAATGTTATGGCTGATCGGTGTATTTCCGAACTTTCTCTTTCCACCTGAACATTTTCGGAACTGCCCGAGAGCCTGGAAAAATCGCCCTCAGGTGACAGAACTGATCGTGACGGTCACGTTTCCGTTCCAGCCTGACAGGGCGGCGGATGAGCGACGGCTCTGCCCGTGCATCCAAACACGAATTCTTCTGGATGATGGCGGAGAGACCGAGGCGACAATCTGCGCCCGTACAGGGCTCGTACCGGCGTCCCATCATACGCTCGGTGATTTTGACTGACGTGTCCGTCTATGTATCTGGCAACGCGTGGCGGAACGCCTGGGTGCTTGAAGAAGTCGAGGGTACGACCGGGTGCCTGTGGGGGGTTTTGACCTTTTAGTGTTTGCTCACTCGGACTGTGGTGAAACAGGTAAGGACAGACGTTCTGATAAGGTAAAAATAAAGCACATATTACACTGTCGAGTCACATCATCATGACCATGGCTGCGGCGCGTAGCTAGTGAAGGAAGTCACGTTTCGTGTGCTGGTTAGGTGGGTATATAAGGTGTCGAAGGCACGACAATCCACCAGCAGTTCCTCTCAGCAGGGTCACACCCCACCGAATCCCACACGAGCCCTCGTACATCATCGTAACTGCCGGCCGGCGATGCCGCTAATAGAGACGAGGAGAGAGTAGAAAGAGTTCCGTAATTTAACATCCAATTATTACAAGTTATCACGACCTAATAAATGTAACGTCATTAAAACTGATGATCGGTGTTGCATGTGACATCAGAGAATAGCGGTACACACCGCGGTGACGGTTATATCCTGCTCAGCATCATACAGGAGACGCTTCCTAATGTCGCTCGCTTATATAGACAGAATTCGTGTTATATAGTTGCATCATAATTGTTTATATTATATAAATATATTGTTTATATGCTTATACGCTAAAAGTAAGCTGAAAAGAGCTAGCTAAAAACGGTTAGCTAAACAGTTTTGAAGGAATAAGATTTAGCTTTTGTAAAATAAATAAGCTAAACTGTTTTTAACTCATAAGCTAAAACAATTAGCCAAGCAGTTAGCTAAAACTGTTAGCTAAAATGTAAGGTTTAGCCTAAAAAAAACAGTTAGTTAAAATGATTAGGTTTAGGATTTAGCTTTTATAAAATAAGCTAGACTGTTTTTAGCTTATAAGCTTAACAGTTAGCTTAAACACTTAGCTAAAATGTAAGGTTGAGCCTATAAAACAGTTAGCTAAACAGTAAAATAAATAACCTAAACTGTTGTTAGCTCATAAGCTAAAACAAGTATCCAAACACAGTTAGCTAAAACCCATTACTGTTTTGAAGGTATAAGATTTAGCATTTGTACAAAAAGCTAAACTGTTTTTAGCTTATAAGCTAAAACAATTAGCTAAAAACAGTTAGCTGAAAATGGTTATACAACGGGTATACAATTTAGCTTTGGTAAAATAAATAATCTAAACTGCTGTTAGCTTTTAAGTCAAAACAATTAGCTTAAAACAACTAAAAAAAGTTAGCTAAAGAAGCTAGCTAAAACAGTTAGCTAAATTGTTTTGAAAGTGTAAGATTGAGCCTTAAAAAAGAGTTAGCTAAACAGTAAAATAAATAATCTAAACTGCTGTTAGCTCACAAGCTAAAACAATGATCTAAAACAGTTAACTGAAATAATTAGCTGAACTGTTTTGATTTAGTTTTAGTTTTTGTGAAATAAATATGCTAAATAGTTTTAGCTTATAATGCTAAAAATGGTTGGATAAACTGTTTTGATGGTATAAGGCTGAGCCTTAAAATCAGGTAGCTAAACAGTAAAATAAATAACCTAAACAAACCTAAACAAGTAGCCAAACACAGTTAGCTAAAAACTGTTACTGTTTTGAAGTTATAAGATTTAGCGTTTGTACTAAAAGCTAAACTGTTTTTAGCTTATAAGCTAATACAATTAGCTAAAACAGTTAGCTGGACGGTTAGCTAAACAGTTTTGAAGGTATAAGATTTAGCTTTTGTAAAATAAATAAGCTAAACTGAACAGAAGTAACACAAGGCAGTAAAGCAGCCCCACAACATCATGGATCCTCCACCAGGTTTAACTGTAGGTTTTATATAAGCTACATTTAGTCTATAATCATAAAGTTGCTGATTTTTTACACTCACAGCAGTTTTTCTATCTGGGAGCTAAATGCTAAGATTTGAAAAATCTGAAGTGAAAGTAGCGGAGAAGCTAACGTGATCGATAAAGCGCTACATTTATGAGACAGGAATGTAACCGAAGCACTTTTTATCATCACCCTCCTTTAGCCGCTGACAACGTGAAGCTATTAAGCGGTTCTGCAGGGGAAGGCTAACCTTTAGCACAAAAGCCTACAGATCTCAGATCTCATCAAGCACTGAATGTTCTCGCGGCTGTTAAACGTGTTACGTGTTTAAACCTCCCCGAGCACGTGTGGATAAATGTGATGGTGGCTCAGACTCATCATTTTCTTTCATCCTCCACTCCTGGTTTGAGTTATTGACACTTTAGCGTTAGCCTCATATCCCACAGCTCTAATAGATCTGCAGACTGAACGCTGGACTTTGACCCTGAGGAAATGGTCTCGGGGGGGAATCCTGGGTAAGAGTGCTGCCTTGCAAAAATGTGAAGCGTAGTGTAGAGCGCCGCTTTAGCATTTCAGTGTAAATATATAAATAATAGGATAAGGCTTTACTGATTTTATACATTTATTTATTTTAGTTTAAAAGCTTCAGAGAAAAAATTAAAGTGGAATTTATCTGCCAAAAATACAGGATTGTACAGAAGAGCAACACAATCAAAGTGGATGAATTGGAGATTTTGGAAGGATGGGTGGATGGATTGATAAATGAATGGATGGATAAGTTTGGATGAATGGATGATGGATGGTTTGGTGCATCTGGATGGATGGATGGATTGTTGAGTCTAGATGGATGGATGGTTGGAAAGCTGTATAGGTAAAAAGTAACAGTGATTGTGGAGGATTCAGACAGTGAGCGGATGGACGGATGGATAAATAGATGATGGATGGATAAATTATAAATGGCTGGATGGCTAGATGGATGAATGGATGGGTAAATAGTTGATAGTTGGACAGATAAGTGTATGGATGGATGGATGGATTGGTGAGTTTGGGTGGATGGATGAATAGATGGATGGATTGGTAAGTCTAGATGGATGGATGAATGGATGGTTGGTGTATCTGGATAGATAGATGGATGGATGAATTAGTAAGTCTGGATGGATGGATGGATTGGTGAGTCTGGATGGATGGATGGATTGGTGAGTCTGGATGGATGGATGGATTGGTGAGTCTGGATGGATGGATGGATTGGTGAGTCTGGATAGATGGATTGGTGAGTCTGGATGGATGGATAGATAGATAGGTAGACGGATGGATTAGTAAGTCTGGATGGATGGGTAAATAGTTGATAGTTGGACAGATAGGTGTATGGATGGATGGATGGATGGATGGATTGGTGAGTTTGGGTGGATGGATGAATATATGGATGGATTGGTAAGTCTAGATGGATGGATGAATGGATGGTTGGTGTATCTGGATAGATAAATGGACGGATGGATTAGTAAGTCTGGATGGATGGATGGATTGGTGAGTCTGGATGGATGGATGGATAAATAGTTGATAGTTGGACAGATAGGTGTATGGATGGATGGATGGATGGATGGATTGGTGAGTTTGGGTGGATGGATGAATAGATGGATGGACTGGTAAGTCTAGATGGATGGATGAATGGATGGTTAGTGTATCTGGATAGATGGACGGATGGATTAGTAAGTCTGGATGGATGGATTGGTGAGTCTGGATGGATGGATTGGTGAGTCTAGATGAATGGATGGATGATGGATTGGTGAGTCTAAATAGATGGATGGATGGATTGGGAAGTTTGGGTGGATGGATGGATTAG
Organism: Trichomycterus rosablanca; assembly: GCF_030014385.1. Lineage (NCBI taxonomy): Eukaryota > Metazoa > Chordata > Actinopteri > Siluriformes > Trichomycteridae > Trichomycterus > Trichomycterus rosablanca. The sequence goes on along the minus strand of NC_086008.1, from coordinate 19,780,336 downwards.
TAAGTCTAGATGGATGGATGGATGGATAGATGGATGGATGGAAGGAAAGTGGATAGATGGATCGGTGAGTCTGGATGGATGGATGGATTAGTAAGTCTAGATGGATGGATGGATGGATAGATGGATGGATTGTTATGTCTAGATGGATGATGGATGGATGGATTGGTAAGTCTAGATGGATGGATGGATAGATGGATGGATTGTTATGTCTAGATGAATGGATGGATTAGTAAATCTAGATGGATGGATTGTTATGTCTAGATGGATGGATGGATGGATTGGTAAGTCTAGATGGATGGATGAATGGATGGATTGGTAAGTCTAGATGGATGGATGGATGGATGGATAGATGGATGGATTGTTATGTCTAGATGGATGGATGGATGAATGGATGGATTGGTAAGTCTAGATGGATGGATGAATGGATGGATTGGTAAGTCTAGATGGATGGATGGATGGATAGATGGATGGATTGTTATGTCTAGATGGATGGATGGATGAATGGATGGATTGGTAAGTCTAGATGGATGGATGGATGGATAGATGGATGGATTGTTATGTCTAGATGGATGGATGGATGGATGAATGGATGGATTGGTAAGTCTAGATGGATGGATGAATGGATGGTGAACAGCTATATAGGTAAAAATAAAGTATAAGTGGTTGTGGATGAAGGATGAAGTAAGAGGATGGATGGATAGGCGGATGGATGGATAGACGGATGGATGGATAGACGGATGGATGGTGAACAGCTACAGTGTATCACAAAAGTGAGTACACCCCTCACATTTCTGCAGATATTTAAGTATATCTTTTCATGGGACAACACTGACAAAATGACACTTTGACACAATGAAAAGTAGTCTGTGTGCAGCTTATATAACAGTGTAAATTTATTCTTCCCTCAAAATAACTCAATATACAGCCATTAATGTCTAAACCACCGGCAACAAAAGTGAGTACACCCCTTAGTGAAAGTTCCTGAAGTGTCAATATTTTGTGTGGCCACCATTATTTCCCAGAACTGCCTTAACTCTCCTGGGCATGGAGTTTACCAGAGCTTCACAGGTTGCCACTGGAATGCTTTTCCACTCCTCCATGACGACATCACGGAGCTGGCGGATATTCGAGACTTTGCACTCCTCCACCTTCCGCTTGAGGATGCCCCAAAGATGTTCTATTGGGTTTAGGTCTGGAGACATGCTTGGCCAGTCCATCACCTTTACCCTCAGCCTCTTCAATAAAGCAGTGGTCGTCTTAGAGGTGTGTTTGGGGTCATTATCATGCTGGAACACTGCCCTGCGACCCAGTTTCCGGAGGGAGGGGATCATGCTCTGCTTCAGTATTTCACAGTACATATTGGAGTTCATGTGTCCCTCAATGAAATGTAACTCCCCAACACCTGCTGCACCCATGCAGCCCCAGACCATGGCATTCCCACCACCATGCTTGACTGTAGGCATGACACACTTATCTTTGTACTCCTCACCTGATTGCCACCACACATGCTTGAGACCATCTGAACCAAACAAATTAATCTTGGTCTCATCAGACCACAGGACATGGTTCCAGTAATCCATGTCCTTTGTTGACATGTCTTCAGCAAACTGTTTGTGGGCTTTCTTGCGTAGAGACTTCAGAAGAGGCTTCCTTCTGGGGTGACAGCCATGCAGACCAATTTGATGTAGTGTGCGGCGTATGGTCTGAGCACTGACAGGCTGACCCCCCACCTTTTCAATCTCTGCAGCAATGCTGACAGCACTCCTGCGCCTATCTTTCAAAGACAGCAGTTGGATGTGACGCTGAGCACGTGCACTCAGCTTCTTTGGACGACCAATGCGAGGTCTGTTCTGAGTGGACCCTGCTCTTTTAAAACGCTGGATGATCTTGGCCACTGTGCTGCAGCTCAGTTTCAGGGTGTTGGCAATCTTCTTGTAGCCTTGGCCATCTTCATGTAGCGCAACAATTCGTCTTTTAAGATCCTCAGAGAGTTCTTTGCCATGAGGTGCCATGTTGGAACTTTCAGTGACCAGTATGAGAGAGTGTGAGAGCTGTACTACTAAATTGAACACACCTGCTCCCTATGCACACCTGAGACCTAGTAACACTAACGAGTCACATGACATTTTGGAGGGAAAATGACAAGCAGTGCTCAATTTGGACATTTAGGGGTGTAGTCTCTTAGGGGTGTACTCACTTTTGTTGCCGGTGGTTTAGACATTAATGGCTGTATATTGAGTTATTTTGAGGGAAGAATAAATTTACACTGTTATATAAGCTGCACACAGACTACTTTTCATTGTGTCAAAGTGTCATTTTGTCAGTGTTGTCCCATGAAAAGATATACTTAAATATCTGCAGAAATGTGAGGGGTGTACTCACTTTTGTGATACACTGTATATAGGTAAAAATAAAGTAATAGTGGTTGTGGAGGAAGGATGAGGAAAGTGGGTGGAAGTGGGATGACTGGGGGGGCTGGGAGACAGAATAAAATCAGAGCTCTGGAGTCCAACCCATGATTCTCATTTTCCACCCGACTCTGCCTGATTTAAATGGGACAGCTGTGATGATTTAATTTGCATGTTAATAACCAACAGGCTTTCTGAACATCGGCCAGTAAACGCAATTTTATTGCTGCTTGCGTCTATTTCCAACACGGGAAGAGCAGGGCGGGTGTTAAGGGGGGTTGTGTGTGTGTGAGGGGGGGGGGTGAGAGGAAATAGTAATTAATTGTTTTAAGTGATTCTATTAAAAGGAAATTATCTGCTGATGTGTGTTGAATGGATGTGACATTGAAGCCGGCTGAGAGACAGATGAGCGCTGGAGGCGGTTGTGAGCTCCAAAAAATGACACAATTAAACGTTTAACCAAAAAATAAACATTTTTCTTGATTTTACGTTAAATAGAGTTTACTGCAATAACTCACTTTACCATAAGTAAGTATTAGCAAAGCAGCCCCACAACATTATGGATCCTCCACCAAGTTTGAGTCAACAAAAAAGAAATAAAGAATAAACAGTATTTAACATGAACAGAAAAAAATTCAATGTTGGTTAGTTTGAAAGTCCGTTGTCACCTTTGTAACCACTAATTTACTCCTGGACGTGTGGTTTGGGTCATAATCCTGCTGCAGGACCTATTTTGTTCGAGTCAAACCTTGTTTTCTAACACCTGGGGGTGCATTTTGCTCTGAAACGTTCTGAACTTAAGTAACACAAGGCAGCAAAGCAGCCCCCCAACATTATGGATCCTCCACCAGGTTAAAATCAACAAAGAAGCTTCTTCTTCCTATCTGCAATTCTCTCAAGGTTTCAAATATTTCTTCTCTATAGTTCTTTTTCCTAATAGTTGATTTTAGCTCCCTCCAACAAAATTCAAAGTTGGTTAGTTTAAAAGTCTGTTTTCACCTTTGTAACCACTCTCATTTACTCCTGGACGTGTGGTTTGGGTCATAATCCTGCTGCAGGACCTATTTTGTTCAAGTCAAACCTTGTTTTCTTATACCTGGGAGCGTATTTTGCTCTAAAATGCTCTAAAGACAAGTAACACAAGGCAGCAAAGCAGCCCCACAACATTATGGATCCTCCACCAGGTTTAAATCAACAAAGAAGCTGCTTCTAACTATCTGCAATTCTCTCAAGGTTTCAAATATTTGCACAGTTCTTTTTCCCAATAGTCGATTTCAGCTCCCTCAAAAAATTTAATGTTGGTTAGTTTAAAACAGTCAGTTTTTGCCTTCGTAACCACTCGTGTACTCCTGGACGTGTGGTTTGGATCATAATCCTGCTGCAGGACCTATTTTGTTCGAGTCAAACCTTGTTTTCTTACACCTGGGAGCGTATTTTGCTCTAAAATGCTCTGAACAGAAGTAACACAAGACAGCAAAGCAGCCCCACAACATTATGGATCGTTAGTTTAAAAGTCCATTTTGGACTTTGTAACCACTCTCGTGTCATAATCCTGCTGCAGGACCTATTTTGTTCGAGTCAAACCTTGTTTTCTTACCCCTGGCAGCACAATTTGCTCTAAAATGTTCTGAACAGAAGTAACACAGCAGCAAAGCAAAGCAAAGCAGCCCCACAACATTATGGATCCTCCACCAGGTTTAACTGTAAGCATATAAGCTTCATTTAGTCTATAATCATAAAACTGGCACAGACAAAGGATTTAGGTTGGTTTTATCTGTCTGTAGAACTATTTCCTGACAGGATTTTGGTTTGTCTGTGTAAGTTTAACAGATAAATAGATAAAATAGCGGAAATAAATTTAACGTACTAATAATTCAGTACAAAATAAAGAAGTGGGTCTTGGTCAGTTCGTTATAGAATAATTCGGAATTTACCCTTTAGACTTAGCCCCTCTCTAAGATAATACATCTACGCCACCCTTTGCTATGTTTCGTACAAGAAAATTGGCGAGCGAAGTGTATTTGCAGCTGCTAGCATTTAAATTGATGTGCAATTACCCGGATCATACGCGAGCAAGCCAGAAAAGAGAGAAAAAAAGTCTGTGGGAAATTTGGAGTGCGTCCCAAAATATACAATCCCTTCCAAACGAGCACATTTCTGAGGAATGCCGTAATCTCATATGGTTGGTCTACTCCAAGCCTCAGAAAAAAAGGTCCTGCACTTTGCACCCTAACACTCCCCATCGTCCCCCCGTCCTATCTGAGCTTCTACACACACATAACTGGACTTGCTTCTCCATTTTCAGGACAGCGTTTAACTCCGCTTGTCTCCCTGGACTGAACACCACTGTTCGAGCAGTGTTCACACATGGCTACCATTAACCGGCTCTTAACGTGTAACGTTATACCGCCCAAAGCAGCCGTGCATGAAATTCGGAGCACATAAACCCCGTCTTAAAGGACCACTGGGCACTTCATGACCTACGACCCCTGTTTTCCATCATCCTCCTGTAATCTTATATTTACTATGTTTTGAGATGTGAAAAGCGCCCCGTATGGAGCTCCAGCAGTCCAGAAGTGAGCAAATATCCAGGCTGAGGGTTCTGATACACCTCATCACACGAGTGTTAAATTTAAATATACAGTACATTCAAATGTAAACAATTTCATTTCATTACTATTGACTTTTTATCCTGGTCAGTGTCACAGTGGGTCCAGTTTCATCTAGGATCATTTGGTACAAGGCATGGGCGACAGTTCATTGCAGGGCTTTGACCATCCTGGCGCAATACGCCACTGTGCCACCCGAGCACCCTAAATTTTACTACTACTAACAGTAATAATAATAATAAATTAAAAACTAGAATGATGGTAATAATAATAATAATAATAATACTAACAAAGATAATAATAATAATAATAATAATAATGATAATAATAACAATAATACAAATGATTATAACAATAATAATAATATTAATACTAACAAAGATAATAATAAAAATAATAATGATGATAAAAAATAATAATAATACAAACAATAATAAAAATGATGATATAATAATAATAAAAATAATGATAATAATAATAACAATAATGATAATAATAATAATAAAAATAATGATAATGATAATAATGACAATAATAATAATAATAATAAAAACAATAATGATAATAACAATAATATGAAGATAATAATAATAATAATAATAATAATAATCATCATAATCATAATCCTAATAATAATCCTAATAATAATCCTAATAATAATAATAATAATAATCATAATAATAATAATCATAATAATAATAATAATCATAATAATAATAATAATAACAATAATAATAATAATATTCTGCAGCAGCAGAGGAATATAGAATTTGGGAATTGGACATGACTAAATTGGGAGGAAAAGGGGAAAATGCAAAAAAACTAATAAAATTTATTTTTCCACCAACTAGTATATAATATATTTATTTAGAAGTACTAATCGTAGGTAAAAGTGTTTCTGGAGGATTTTTCTCTAGAGCTACAGAATCCAGATTCTAGACAGTGTGTACAGTGTGTGTGTGTGTGTGTGTGTGCGTGCGTGTGTGTGTGTGTGTGTGTCTTTGTTTCTCCCTCACACATTTACCACAAATTCATCCTGCTTTTCAGACCTGGTGTTTATTATTAAAATATGTTTTAGTTTTTAATTGTGAATTTCAGTAAATGTAAATCTGACGCTCAGACTCAAACACACACACACACACACACACACAAGGTGTTTCTTCTTCTTTATTTCTTTATTTATTAAGTGCAATTCAGTGCAGCTGAATACTAAACAGCCGGGCGTCATATCAGAATGTGAGCTTCTATTTTTGAAATGTCCTGAAACGTTGTTTGAATGCATTTGCATAGCCGAGTGCAAATTGAGCTGTGAATATGCAAATGCAGGCTGATGTCTGTGGCAGGCTCGTCTCTGCCAGGTTTACAGAGCGCGCACACACACGCACGCACACACACACACACACACACACACACAGGAACACTCTTATTATATTTGTATAGATGTACACACTTTGGATTTGTGTTGTGTACCAGTCAAATAAAACAGCTCTATAAACTGGGAAACATTATTTACTGTTACTGTTACAGTGCCGCTCGGGTGGCGTAGCGGTAAAGTACGCTAGCACCCTACTGCTGAGATCTGGGAACCCAGGGTTCAAATCACAGTGGTGCTATCAACCGGCCGGGCATCCGAGGGAAGGATTGGTTAAAACAGCCCTGCCATTGGTAGACACACCTGTCAGCAACTAGATTCACTTCATACAGGAACAGCTGATCAGCTTCATATAAGCAAATGCTGAAGGTTTTAACCCAAAACTTGAATAAATGGACGAATAAATGATTGAATGAACAAATAAATGAATGAACAAATGAATTATTGAATGACTAAATGGATGAATAAATGAATGAATGAAGGTGGGGGGGGGGCTTCAGCAGTAGAAGTATTTAATCTGCTCCAGGTGAGGTCAGGTGAGGTGAGGTGAGGTGAGGTGAGGTGAGGGGGGGCGGGGGGGGGGGGGTTGTTGGTCTACATGAGAAACATGTGACTTTATACAATCGTTCTTTCACTAAACGCACGAGAGAAGAAAAAGCTCTGAACGGAGGGGCGACTGTGACCCCTCATGACCTGCTCCTGGTAACCTGACGTCCTAGAGCCAGAGGTGACATCACTGTTTAGATCGCTCACAGGAGGAGCTTAATTTTAGAGCAGGGTACTGAATGGGATTTCTATAGGGTTTGGTTCACTGTATAGCCAAAAGTATTCGGACACCTGACCATCAGCTTATTGGCCATCCCCATCAATTAGTAAATACATTCAGTAAAGTTTACACCTAGTAAATATATTCAGTAAAGTTTACAACTACTGAAGACATTCGATCAAGTTTACAACTACTAAATACATTCAGTAAAGTTTACACCTAGTATAGATAGTTAGTAAAGTTTACACTTAGTACAGATTTAAAGTAAAGTTTAAAGTAAAGTTTACTTGTAGTGAAGATATTTAGTAAAGTTTACTTGTGGCGGAGTTTAGTAAAAAAAAAAAAAAATTACGACTAGTAAAGACACTCAGTAAAGTTTACACCTAGTAAAAAAAATATTCAGTAAAGTTTACACCTAGTAAAGATACTTACTAAAGTTTATGCTTAGTAAAGATATTTAGTAAAGTTTACACCTAGTAAAGATACTTACTAAAGTTTATGTTTAGTAAAGATGTGTAGTAAAGTTTACACCTAGTAAAGATACTTACTAAAGTTTGTCTAGTAAAGATGTTTAGTATTTACATCTAGTAAAGATACTTACTAGTGTATGCCTAGTAAAGACGTTTAGTAAAGTTTACACCTAGTAAAGATACTTACTAAAGTTTGTCTAGTAAAGATGTTTAGTATTTACATCTAGTAAAGATACTTACTAGTTTATGCTTAGTTAAGATATTTAGTAAAGTTTACAACTAGTAAAGAAAATTAGAAGCATTTACATTTAATATAGATATTCAGTAAAGTTTACTTGTAAAGATTTTAGTAAAGTTTACACCTAGCAAAGATATTTAGTAAAGTTTGGATGGAATGGGCACAAATTCCCATACACAGACACACTTTGAAGTCTTGTAAGAAGCGTTTTTAAAAGAACGTCTGTTGTTCTAGCTTAAAAAGATCACACAGAGGTCAGTCTGTTTTATTTCCGTTTGATTTTGTATAGGACGTCCGACAAGATCGTGGAAGGGTGTCTGAATACTTTTGGTCGTATGCAGTACAGCATGTGAATTAGGTGTAAATAAAAAAAACCTATACAGATACTTAAATACAGATATGAATACAGATATTAATACAGATACTAAAATACAGATACTAATACAGATGTTATTATATCAAACTAAATGATGATTTTCTTTATTAATGAATGAATATAAAGAATTTAATCATTGTAATAATATTTTCTGTTCCCACACAGTGACGATTAGAGAAACAGGAGCGATGAGGCAGCTACAGGAAGAGAAATCGGTACAGAAGATGAACGGTGGAATGCAAGGAGAGGCGTGACGGGGTAGATCTGGGGTGTGGGTGGGTGGGGGGGGGGGGGTAGAGTAAGAGAGGGTAGTTAGTATTCACCCGGCGTGCCGCTCCAGAAAGGATTAATGGACTCTGATGCCTAATATCCTGGAGAACAATTAATTTGCCCACAGTTTTGTCATGGTTGAAAGTCAAATGCTGGAACGGATCGATGCGAGCGCGGGCGCGGCGGTGGAAACGCTCGAGCCCCTTCTGTCGGCCGCCGAATTTTAATTTCATCATCATCAATTCAACCCCCCCACCATCCCCCCCTCATCCCCCCCAACCTTCATCTCCCGGTACTCCTCACAGAGACTGACTGAGCTGCGCCTGGCATGGCTGAGGAAGCTGGGGGAGGCGCATGTACACACACACACACACACACACGCACACACGCACACACACACACACGCACACACGCACACACGCACACACACACTCGTACATTGACGTTCTGGCTGGAATAAACAGAGGCATCAGATGCACATCTCATGCATTTAGATACATACATTATATATATATATACACACACACACACACACACACACCCTCTCCACTGAAGGATCAGTAAACACTTCAGTATGGTATTTTCCCGACAGCTTTATTAAAGATTATTCACCCCACTTATGACAGAATAAATCTATCTACATTTTTTTCCTCTCGGCTGCTCCGGTACACAGGCGTCGCTACGGCAGATCTGAGCACATTTTACACTTGGTACAGTTTTTTACGCTGGATTTCGTGGGCTGTAGAGGTGCCCTGCCCCTAAAAAAACTAAAACACACTGCACATGGAGTTAAAACTTAGTTAAGACATTAAAAAAAAAGATATTTAGTAAAGTTTACATGTAGTAATTATATTTTAGTAAAGTTTACACGTAGTGAAAATGTTTAGTAAAGTTCACACCTAGTGAAGATATTTAGTAAAGTTGACATGTAGTAATTATATTTAGTAAAGTTTACACGTAGTAAAGATGTTTAATAGTTTACACCTAGTGAAGATATTTAGTAAAGTTTACGTGTAGTAAAGATATTAGTAAAGTTTACGCCTAGTAATGCTATTCAGTAAAGTTTACACCAAGTAAAAAAATTGCAAAGTTTACTTGTAGTGAATAGTTTATGACTAGTAAAGATATTTAGTATGCAATGTTTAGTGAAGTTTACACCTAGTGAAGATATTTAGTAAAGTTTACATGTAGTAACACTTAGTAAAGATTTTAAAGTAAAGTTTATGCGTAGTTAATCTATTTAGTAAAGTGTACACTTAGTGAAAATATTTAGTAGTGTAGGCTTAGTGAAACTATTTAGTAAAGTGTACACTTAGTGAAAATATTTAGCAATGTTTTCTTGTAGTTAAGATATCTAGTAAAGTTTAAACCTTGCGAAGATATTTAGTAAAGTTTACGCCTAGTAAAGATTTTTCGTAATGTTTGGACCTCGTAAAGACATTTAGTATAGTAACGTGTACACCTACTAAGCTATTTAGTAAAGTTTACAGCTAGTGAAGATATGTAGTAGAGTGTACTCCTAGTAAGCTATTTAGTAAAGTTTACACTTAGTGAAGAGATTCAGTAAAGTTTACATCTCAAAGATATTTAGTAAAGTTTACACCCCATAAAGATGTTTAGTAAAGTTTAGTCATAGTAAAAAATATTTAGTAAAATTTACACCTAGTATAGATCACACCGAAGCGTTCGTACGCTAGCAGAAAAAGGTTGAACCCGCTGATTGCCGGAGATTAGCTTAAAGCCGCGCGCTTCCTTTTTGCCTGTCTGGCCGTCCGTGTGAGGAATGCTTGACAGCTGACAGTCTGGCTGCATGCTGGAACATGGCGAGTGTGTGTGTGTTTGAACGATTGCTGTTGACATCAAATTTTTATATGCAGGTGGCATGTCTATATGAGTGTGCACATGCCCACGAGCAGCAGAATGAAGGAATGAGGGTGTTGTTTGCTCTCTCTCACACACACACACACACACACACACACACACACACACACACACACACACACACACACACACACACACACACACACACACACATCATTCAGCTGCCATCTCCTCTCCGCGGGCAGTATTAATTGGACTGCTGGGAATTGGTTCCAGCATTGTTTTATTATTTATATTAAACATAAAAAAGTAAGCGCCGGCCCGTTCCCGCGTCCTGTACGTCGGTCGCACGCTATGAATATTTGACGTCCCGATCTATTATTTATCTGAGACCGGCTTCATCATTTATTGAGGGGAAATAATGCTTATACATTTTAATTCTGTACCGTAGCTGATCATTCAGAGGGATTCGTCTTGTCGTCCCTCCGAGGCCACGACGTGGAGTCATACAGAGAGATCGGGAACAAATGATACAAACAAAACAAACAATTACGTTTATGTACCATAAAATGTAGTATTTTAGTATTTGCATCAACGTTTCCATCTCCAACACTGGTGTGTGATTGCTTACATATATACACAGATACATATATACACACATACATATATACACACATACATACATATATACTGTATATATATATATATATATATATATATATATATATATATTTATATATATATATATATACAGTATATATATACACATACATATACACACTCATATATATATATATATACACATTTATACACACACACACACACACATATATATATATATATATACACACACACTATATATATACAGTGTATCACAAAAGTGAGTACACCCCTCACATTTCTGCAAATATTTCATTATATCTTTTCATGGGACAACACTATAGACATGAAACTTGGATATAATTTAGAGTAGTCAGTGTACAGCTTGTATAGCAGTGTAGATTTACTGTCTTCTGAAAATAACTCAACACACAGCCATTAATGTCTAAATAGCTGGCAACATAAGTGAGTACACCCCACAGTGAACATGTCCAAATTGTGCCCAAATGTGTCGTTGTCCCTCCCTGGTGTCATGTGTCAAGGTCCCAGGTGTAAATGGGGAGCAGGGCTGTTAAATTTGGTGTTTTGGGTACAATTCTCTCATACTGGCCACTGGATATTCAACATGGCACCTCATGGCAAAGAACTCTCTGAGGATGTGAGAAATAGAATTGTTGCTCTCCACAAAGATGGCCTGGGCTATAAGAAGATTGCTAACACCCTGAAACTGAGCTACAGCATGGTGGCCAAGGTCATACAGCGGTTTTCCAGGACAGGTTCCACTCGGAACAGGCTTCGCCAGGGTCGACCAAAGAAGTCGAGTCCACGTGTTCGGCGTCATATCCAGAGGTTGGCTTTAAAAAATAGACACATGAGTGCTGCCAGCATTGCTGCAGAGGTTGAAGACGTGGGAGGTCAGCCTGTCAGTGCTCAGACCATACGCCGCACACTGCATCAACTCGGTCTGCATGGTCGTCATCCCAGAAGGAAGCTGACGCACAAGAAAGCCCGCAAACAGTTTGCCGAAGACAAGCAGTCCAAGAACATGGATTACTGGAATGCCCTGTGGTCTGACGAGACCAAGATAAACTTGTTTGGCTCAGATGGTGTCCAGCATGTGTGGCGGTGCCCTGGTGAGAAGTACCAAGACAACTGTATCTTGCCTACAGTCAAGCATGGTGGTGGTAGCATCATGGTCTTGGGCTGCATGAGTGTTGCTGGCACTGGGGAGCTGCAGTTCATTGAGGGAAACATGAATTCCAACATGTACTGTGACATTCTGAAACAGAGCATGATCCCCTCCCTTCGAAAACTGGGCCTCATGGCAGTTTTCCAACAGGATAACGACCCCAAACACAACCTCCAAGATGACAACTGCCTTGCTGAGGAAGCTGAAGGTAAAGGTGATGGACTAAACCCAATTGAGCACCTGTGGCGCATCCTCAAGTGGAAGGTGGAGGAGTTCAAGGTGTCTAACATCCACCAGCTCCGTGATGTCATCATGGAGGAGTGGAAGAGGATTCCAGTAGCAACCTGTGCAGCTCTGGTGAATTCCATGCCCAGGAGGGTTAAGGCAGTGCTGGATAATAATGGTGGTCACACAAAATATTGACACTTTGGGCACAATTTGGACATGTTCACTGTGGGGTGTACTCACTTATGTTGCCAGCTATTTAGACATTAATGGCTGTGTGTTGAGTTATTTTCAGAAGACAGTAAATCTACACTGCTATACAAGCTGTACACTGACTACTCTAAGTTATATCCAAGTTTCATGTCTATAGTGTTGTCCCATGAAAAGATATAATGAAATATTTGCAGAAATGTGAGGGGTGTACTCACTTTTGTGATACACTGTATATATACATATACACACACACACATATATATATATATGTACACACCTAGTAAAGACAGTTAGTAAAGTTTAGGCATAATGAAGTTTTTAGTTTACACCCAAGAAAGATAATTAGTAAAGTTAATGCCTAGTAAAAATATTGAGTAAAGTTTACGCTTAAGTTTACGCATAAGTTTAGTTAAGCTTACTTTTAGTAAAGTTATTGAGTTAAATTTACACCTAGTAAAGTTATTTTAGTAAAGTTTATGTCTTTGAAAATGAATCTAGAAATGTCTGTGCTGTGTTGTTAGGCCAGACACACCAGTGGTTGGTTATGGTTTAGGCGCTGTCCTCGGTGCTGGGCAGGCACAGTTTTATATAAAGTGATCCGGTCTGAAGCTGAACGTTAACGTGAAACAACCACAAACTGTTTTATATCAGAACATGCGGTAAATAATTACTAAATGAATGAAGAAAATAATAAAACCTGAAGTCTGTTTTGTTGTTCAGTCCAGATAAATTTCATTCTATTATTCATTTTATTTGTTTCAGGTTTTATTGAGCCACAGTTTGTCCATTTCATATCTTAGGTACAGGATTACACCTTATGTCTATGTTTAAAAAAACATGAATATATAATAGGACATATTTTAGACCACCCCCGTCATAAGTAATGAATGCATAAAAAACCTTTAGCACGTGTATCTGTGCAGAACTGGGATGATTAGATTGTGTACTGGAAGCATCGATGCATCTGTCAGACTCGAGGAAATAATTATGGAAACATAAACTGATCAACCGAAGCCCAACTGAACCCAAACACTGGCACACTCACACGATCAGCCCCGGCAGACTCCCTCCACAGACAGGCCCAGGGCTGTAACTCCAATAAAAACAAACACCGCCTGATTGTGAAAATAGTGCAGTGGAACCCCCTCCACCGAGACCCCCCCCCTCCCAACAGCACCCGAGTGCTTATCTTAAACAAGAGTGGCTTTGTGTGCCTGTGCAGACAGACGGCTTAGTCCTCACACACACACACACACACACACACACACACTTCTTACTGTGTCAGTCGTGTGTGTTTATTTGAAGAAGAAAGCATCAGGAAATTGAGCCAAAGCTCCTGCTGATCATGAAACCGACCCAAGAATTCTTTAACATTCTCATACAGACCATAATAGTAATAACAATAATAATATTAATACTGATAATAATAGCAATAATAATAATACTGATAAAAAAAATAATAATAATACTGATAATAATAACAATAACACTGATAAAATAATAATAATACTGATAAAATAATAATAATATTAAAACTGATAATAATAACAATAATAATACTGATATAATAATAATAATAATAATAATAATACTGATAATAATAACAATAGTGATAAAATAATAATAATATTAATACTGATAAAAATAACAATAATAATACTGATAAAAATAATAAAAATAATAATACTGATAAAATAATAATACTGATAATAATAATAATAATAATAATAATACTGATAAAAATAATAATAATACTTATAAAAATAATAATAATACTGAAATAATAATAATAATAATAATAATAAAAATAAAAAAAAATACTTATAAAAATAATAATTATACTAAAAATTAAAATAAATCATGCTGAAAGAGAAAGGGAATTCCCCAAACTGTTGCCAATGTTAAAAGCCTGTCATTTACTTTGTATCATTTTTATACACCTGTAAGCAATAGATGTCACAAAACCAACTAAACTTCACCATTAAGAAAGGTGTCCACATACTTTTGGCACATAAGGTGAAGGAGTTTTATGTGTGTGTGCGTGTGTGTGTCTGTGTGTGTGTGTAAAATAGACAAACGAAGTAAAGAAGTCGGCGCTCACACCTCACAGATTGCTCACATATGAGAACCATCGGAGCCTCGTTCAGGAGAAACAGAAACAAAGCCTCCCTGTCTTCTACTGTGTATGTATCCAAGAGGTTAAAGGTCAAGCTGGTAGGGTAACGGCAGAGGTTTAGGAGACATCACAGCTGACCCTGAAAAAAAGTTCCGTTCTGTGAGAGTTGAGGAGATTTGTTGGTATGTAGCGTCCACTCCAGATGAAAGAATCGCCGTGAATCTGCTTTCAATTAAACCGAATGTGCCGACCATATTAAACCCACGTGTGCTTTTTATTTAAAGCCAAACAAGCCAATTAATACCTCATAAAACCGACACCGAGTCAACGGGAGGAAAAGAGCAGATCGTAACGCCGACGCAGTGCCGACGCAGTCACACAACTTCCAGCACATAAACACTAATAATGGGGACCATAAAGCTGAGGCCTAGAAGTTATGGGCTACAAAGGACCAGAAAGAAGACACATAGCATGGAGTACACTAAATGGCCAGTGAGCTTGTTGTATTTCCCATTTCAATACCACATAACCACCTCACTACAGGCTTTTCTCCAGATTTTTGAGTGTGTCTGTAGCAATTTGTGCCCATTCAAACGTAATTTCACCCTGATAAAATAAAATAAAAAATTGTAAATATTATATATATAGCATTTATATGTAGTATAAATAGCATATAATATACTATATAAGTATTAATAGTATATATATATATATATACACACACACATACACATATACATTACTGTATATATTAAAATAATAACTGAGACATGTACATTACTGTATATATTAATATAATAACTGAATCATATAGATTACTGTATATATTAAAATAATAACTGAGACAAGTACATTACTGTATATATTAATATAATAACTGAATCATATAGATTACTGTATATATTAATATAATAACTAAGACATGTACATTACTGTATATATTAATATAATAACTAAATCATATAGATTACTGTATATATTAATATAATAACTGAGACATGTACATTACTATATATATTAATATTACAATAACTGAGACATATAGATTACTGTATATATTAATATAATAATAAATAAGGCATGTAGATTAATGTATATATATAAATATAACTGAGACATGTACATTACTGTATATATTAATATTATAATAAATGAGACGTGTAAATTAATGTATATATTAATATTATAATAAATAAGACATGTACATTACTGTATATTTTAATATAATAATACATAAAACATGTAGATTACAGTAAATATTAATATTACAATAACTGAGACATACAGATTACTGTATATTTTAATATAATAGTAAATAAAACATGTAGATTACTGTATATTTAATTTTATGAGTATTTAGGGTGTAAATCACTATATATTATTATATACATTATTTCTACACACATGGGCATCAACTGTAATGCTTCTACACTAATAACTGATGGCTGTTCACATCAAATAAGATAAATAAAATAAAAATAATTCCTGACAGCAAAACATGCTGAAATGTAACACTACAGAACTAAAATGAGTAGCTACTCTTAGCTAACATGTAGCTAGCTGTTAGCATAAACTCTGTTTGCCTAAAAAGCCAGCTGCCATATAAACTCCTCAAAGGTTTTAGTCATATTTTGTTCATTTATCATGTTAACAAATGAATAAACCATAATTATGTTAAACCAGTTTAATTTAAATCAAAAATAAACTAACTTACCTTGTAAATCCACTCAGTTTGTTCCCACAGTGCAGCTTGGTACTGACGGTGTTCATGGGAATTGTAGTCCATTCTTACTTCCCGGTAGGCATCTTTGCACTGAATGACGTACTGAAAGAACTACAAATCACCGTTTACACCGTTTTCATAGAAATAAACTGAATTAATAACACGTTTATTGAAATATGGCTTAAATTAATAATTTAATTACGAAAGATTTTATAATAATACAGATATTAATACATTACAGGTGAATAATTCTGTGTTAGAAACTAAAACTGACACTAAAAGCTGGTATGGCCTAATGCTATGCTATCAAATGCTATCACAGCTTGTTAGCAATTTTAGTTATGTTAATAAAATAATTAAAATTAAAACATTAAACTTGACCGTTGTCTTTAAAACACTATACGGCCAAAAGTATTTGGACATCCTATTAAAATAAAGTGACCTCTGTGTGATCACAGGCTTCTCACAAGACTTTGTAGGATGTCTGTGGGAATTTGTGCCCAATCAAAAAAAGCATTTACACTGAATTCAATAATTAGAAGGGTTGTTTTAATATTTTTTTTGTCCATTTAGCGTACATCACTTCATCCCAGTAATTGGTATTGCCTTTTCTCCATTCACTACACATTCTACAGACTGAGTGTTAATCTGCTCCTTTCTGAACCCTCTCAATGTGCTCTTAACTGCAGCCTAATGGTGGGTTTTCCCACACTCTCTCCTGTAGACAGTCAAGTGGAGGAAAGTTAATTTGCCCGCGATGCTTGGCTAATGATGGGCTCTCATGGGAAGAATAAGGTGGTGGATTTTCTGGTGGGGGGGATTTGACTCTGACATCAAGTGCTTCCAAACCTTAATAATTAAGATAAGAAAAATCAATTCCCAAATTGAGGAACCGCACGAATGTTTTAAAGAATTTGACAGTTATTCACGACGCTAAGTGCGGTTCGCTGAGAACTCCGCTTCGAACGATCCCCTGTGCCTTGTTACCGTTTCTCTCTGTACATGCTAATGCTTCAAAAGCATACTAACGACTCAGATCTGGGTTGAGTCCTCTCATGATCTTTATTTTTCTCTTTGATTTTCAGGGTAGCAGCTTTTGGTTTCCAAATTTACCACAGAATCTTCTGTTTCGAGTTTCTTGTGGTCAACATGGCAGCTTCAGGCATCTTTAGAGTCCCCCACTTTAAGTAAGAGGTCAAGGTACTAGGTTATTAATTAGAAGGCTCAGTGGGGGTGCGTTTAGATTAATGCATGGGGTACAAGAGGGGACAAAGCGTACAGAGGAAGTGTAGATGAGCTTGAGTCAATAATTGTATACCCGCTAATATAAAATAAGCAGTGATTGTCCATAGAAGATAGATGTTCCTAATAAAGTGCTCGGAGAGTGTAAATGGCACAACGTCTTATGAGACATTAGAGAACAGATTATTCTAATTAGACAGGAAACTAAATCGGAAGTTTAAACAAAACAACATGCAGTTTAACATTGTTGAACCTGATGAGAAGATGAAAATTCAAGTAAAAACGTTTTATTATTTTTATGTACAAGCCTCAAAGTCCAGTTTATGCAGCGAATGCTTTGCAAATGCTGATATTCTTGTGAAAAAGAGAAAAATATTTCCACTTATATACAAAAATATACAACTATTCTTATAAACAGCGACTGGACGAGGTTAAAACAAGGCCTTTAGGACCCCGGGGCTGTTTGGCAGCGACACTTCACGCTGTGGCACCTTGAAATGTATTATTTAATATAAATTATGCTTTTTTTTCTGTATTGATTTGCCTTTTTGTTGCATTATTCACAAAATGATTCAGTGTGCTAAAAAAATACAAAGTCAAACAGGGTGAATAAGTTTATAAGTTTATTGTTTTCTTACGGGTCACCAAGCTACTGTGGAGTCTACTCAGTAACAATGGGAATATTAAGAGCAGGAATGGTTACTGCATCCATTTGTTCACTGTCTGTTTTACTACTGCTTTATCCCGGTCAGGGTTGCAGTGGGTCCGATTCATTGGGCGAAAGGCGGGAAACACCGTGGACAGGTTGTCAGTTTATCACAGGGCAAAAACACAAACACATTCACACTTTGGGCAATTTAGTGGTTACATTTGACCTGTCTGCATGTGTTTGGGACACACACGGACACAGGGAGAACATGCAAACTCCACACAGAAAGGACTTCATCACTCCATTCACTGCCCGATTTATGAAAGGTGAATTGCTTGACTAGCTGTATAAAAAATGTCAAAGTTCAAGCTGTATTAATTGAACTAGTCATCTAACAATGTGTGTGTGTGTGTGTGTGTGTGTGTGCATAAAATTCACATCACACACGTTCGGAAGCAAAATCGATAAACAATCGACCTCTGCTTTCGGTTCGAGGTAGCAGGAGGTGAGTGATATGGGAGGAAACAGCTGCTGTGTATGTGGCAGCGAGTACACACACACACACACACACACACACAGGTCAGGTAATGTGGGGACAGCAGATTAAAAGAAACACTGATAAAAAAAAGCACAGTGAAATACAGACGGACGGTTGCGGTACCGGACTGGACGTTCGGCCTGTGAGGACTACGTCTCGCGTCTGACATCGTACGCTAAATAACAATCAGAATCATCGATTCACTTATCCAGGGGCCGAAGCGATCGATGGGATGAATTATTAAAGAAAGCTCATTGATTTGCAATGGGCAAATGGAGTGAAATGTTTACCACGGGCGAAACCTAGAGAACAATTGATCCACGGGACACGTGAATCACACCCTAAATGGATCCCTTATTGTAATAAAAAAAGAATATTTATTATATAGATTGTTTAATATTTTAAGTGTCCATGGTGCTTATGGTGCTGGACAGGCTACAGTTAGTAATTGTATACCCACAAAGTTTATATGTATGGTAGGTGGCGCTTTTAAAATTATAAATGAATGTAGGTACCTGGTAGATGTTCATATATATATATATATATATATATATAGAGAGAGAGAGAGAGAGAAAGAGAGAGAGAGAGAGAGAGAGAGCGAGAGAGAGAGAGAGTTACAGTTACAGTTACAAATTGTACAGTCACAGCTATGGATTGCACAGTTACAGTTATAGAATGCACTGTTATATATTGCACTAAGTGTGTTTACAGTTAGTTATACTGTATATTGCATAGAGTACAGATATATAGCGCACTAAGTGTGTAGTGTCACTGTAATACTTATATAATGTACAGTTACAGTTATATATTGCACAGTTACAGTTATATATTGCACAGTTACAGTTATATATTGCACAATTACAGTTATATATTGCACAGTGTGTGTACAGTCACATTTATATATTGCACAGCTAGTTATATATTGTACAGTTAGTTAAAGATTGCACAGTTACAGTTATATATTGCACAGTTACAGTTATATATGGCACAATTACAGTTATATATTGCACAGTGTGTGTACAGTCACAGTTATATATTGCACCAAGTGTGTGTACAGTTACAGTTATATATTGCATAGCTAGTCATATATTGTACAGTTAGTTATAGATTGCACAGTTACAGTTATATATTGCACAGTTACAGTTATATATTGCACAATTACAGTTATATATTGCACTAAGTGTGTTTACAGTTAGTTATATATTGCATAGAGTACAGTTATATATTGCACTAAGTAAGTGTACAGTCACTGTAATAGTTATATAATGTACAGTTACAGTTATATATTGCACAGTTACTGTTATATATTGCACAGTTACAGTTATATATTGCACAAATACAGTTATAGATTGCACAGTTACAGTTATATATTGTACAGTTACAGTTATATATTGCACAGTTACTGTTATATATTGCACTCATTCTGACTGGACCTGCAGGGTGGTTGTTGAAGACTTTAAATGGGGCGTCCGACAAGCTCATGGTCAGGTGTCCGAATACTTTTGGAAATTGAGTGCGTGTATGTGCACTACATCCATTTTTGAAGCCGTTGAGAAGTAGAAACCTGTAGTGAGTTATCACACCTCTTATCCCAGAGACAAGCTATTCAGAAAGCATTCATCACATCAGCACCGGTTCCACTTTACTGATCCACACAACGTGATGGATGAGCGCAGGAACGTGCCAGTAAGTCAAGAGGAAGCAGGTGGTTGGTTCAGACACATCAGGAAACATCAGGAAACCAATGAGGAGTCTAGGAATTTTGCTCCTTAGAACAAAATTAGAGGCGTATAATTTCCTTTATATAACTGATTTATTACACCTGTTAGCAACTATTGTGGCTGAAACTCATAAATTAAAAAATTACAAGGGGTGTCCAGATACTTTTGTCCATATACTGTGTTAACAAATGAGCCTAAAAGCAAACTGAGCATAAAACACTGCTCATATTTTCAGTGGCGTACAGAAACAGCAGCCAGTAACTAGACTTAACCAGTAAATACAACAATGAACAGGCTGGGTTGGTCTGGTACATTCAAAACCATTGACAGACTCGTCCCAAATCCACTGTGGTGTGGTTTTGTGTTTATGCATCGGGTTACTGTTGTACTGAAAGGTGAGCTGTAAAAAAAGTAAATTCTGTATATCAACCACTTTTGTTCACGTTTTGCTTATTTTATTAAATTTCGGTGCACAAATACAGTTTAAATGTATACACCATGATACATTTTAAATAAGAAGCACAAAAAAATAAAAGAGCCTGAAGTTTATTATTATTATTATTATTATTATTATTATTATTATTATTATTGTCATTATTATTATTATTATTATTATTATTATTATTATTATTGTCATTATTATTATTATTATTATTATTGTCATTATTGTTGTTATTATTATTACTATTATCATTATTATTATTATAATTTTAGTTATTATTATTATTATTATTATCATCATTATTATTATCATTATTATTATTATTATTATCATTATTGTTGTTGTTCTTGTTGTTATTATTATTATTATTATTGTCATTATTATTATTATTATTGTCATTATTATTATTATAATTCAAATAATAATAATAAGAATCATTGTATTATTGTCATTATTGTTTTATTAGTTAGTTAGTATTATTATTATTAATAATATTATTGTTATTATTGTTATTCTTCTTCTTATTATTATTATTATTATTTTTTTTTAAATAATAATGACAATAATAATAATAATATTTTAATTGTTATTATTGTTATTATTATAGTAATATTAATAATAATATTATTAATATTTATTTCTTTGTGGAGGCATATTCTCCCTGTGTCCGTGTGGGTTTCCACCAGGAGCTCCGGTTTCCTCCCACAAATCCAAAGACATGCAGCCAGGTCAAGTGAAGATACTAGAATTCAGACTGACTGACCTGTCCGGGGTGTTCTCTGCCTTTCGCTCAATGAATCAGACCCACCGCGACCCTGACCAGGATAAACCTGTAGTAAAACAGACTGAATGTATTGTGAATGAATGTACTGAAGGGCTGGAGTTTTATAGTGGGAACACAGCACTCAGTGTTTAATAACAACAAGCCTAAAAAATGGGTGTTATTATGAGATTTGGCAGCCACGTACAGCTGTGTGGAATTAACAGAGTGCTGAAGGTTTTAAATGATTACATTCACAACGGACTCACAAACCAGGAACACAAACACACCGAGAGTTAATGGAGTAGCTTTATTACTTCCTGGGTTTATAACAGTTTAACAGTGCTCTAAACGGCACAATAAAACCTCTTTAACTGAATAACTGGTCTGAGGCAGCGGAGTACTCACACAGCTCAACAAATCAGATCAGATCAAAGCTAACGGTATTCTAAATTCCAAAGCTTTGATTCGAATAAACTGACCATTTATAAAAACCAGAGCATCACGATGTAGCACGGTAGGATGCGTGTCTTTCTGCTTTACTATTTCGGACTGCAGAGGGGGCACGGAGGCGCAGAATGTTGAAGTGAGTCATATTGTGACAACAAGTTCTCAGATCTGCGCTATCCCTGTTCTGTCCATTTTCTCCGTTGCGGGCTGCGGAGATCGTCTCTGTTATTTTGGCCATCTTATTTATTTGTGATTATGTCCTTTTTGTTACTGGCTATGTTGTTCCACCTTGGTTAAACCATCTTCCACCTGGGTTGTTTTCATTGTTGTTTATTATTATTATTATTATTGTTATTATTATTATTTTTGTTGTTGTTATTATTATTATTATTAAAATAACAATTACAATAATAATAATAAAATTAATAACAACAACAA
>NC_086008.1:19742700-19750200 GCF_030014385.1 Trichomycterus rosablanca | reverse complement strand
ATGCGTAAGTGTACCAGCAATCGAGGTTCTATTCGTTTTCTTTACCTGAACCTATTTCTTTTAACAAAAAGGGACCTGTTACAATGTGAGGCTATTTTTCAGGCTTTTTTTAACAGACACAAGCATCCAC
The DNA here is from genome assembly GCF_030014385.1 of Trichomycterus rosablanca. NCBI lineage: Eukaryota > Metazoa > Chordata > Actinopteri > Siluriformes > Trichomycteridae > Trichomycterus > Trichomycterus rosablanca. The sequence continues at coordinate 19,750,070 of NC_086008.1, read as the reverse complement.
ATGTTGTTGCTCCACTATTTCTTATACTTCCTACCGACCCCCCTTTAATTTTAAGCAATTAAATTCCTGATCGATTTTCAGGATTCCAGGCTCGATTTGTCGCCCCTGCTCCCGCTGTCTCCGCTCATCGATCCCATCACCAGGCGGCTGACTTACAAGTCGGAGAAGTCGTTCCCCTCTGCCTCACGGAAATGAACTTGTTAGCCGGCCCGACCGATTTATAGCCCGTGAGAGGCTGTGTGTTTGTGTGCGGAAGTTCGGTGCGTAAAACTGTTAAATACATTTTGATATTAATGGTATGTTTAAATTTGCCTTGACAACCATAAATACTTTACTGGATAAGGTTTAGGCCTAGGTCCGGTCTGGTGTCCCGCTGGCATGTTTCATTCTGAGAACTCACCCAGTGTTGTGCTGTTTTTTGGGCCTCATGATGGATCCACCCTAAGACGTGAGGTAGTGGATAGTCCCACAGCCAGCGTGATGTCCCATTTCCGAAACAGACTGCGCCTGTAAATCCACGTTATGTGCAGGCAGCAGGAGTTAGTAGAGTTTGGGTCACTGCTCATGTATTGCCGGTCCCGGCTGGTTCTGAATGAAAGGTAAAAACAGCAAAGATCACTGCAGATGTGATTTCAGATACAGAACTTCAGTTGTGCTGATGCTAAAAACACAATCTTGGCATTTATTATTTAATTTCTTGTATTATTATTATTATTACTATAATTATTATTATCATTGTTATTATTATTAGTTATTATTATTATTACTATTATTACTGTAATATTATTATTATTATTATTATTACTGTACTATTATTATTAACATTATTATAATTACTATTATTACTGTAATATTATTATTATTATTATTATTATTATATTACTATTATTACTGTAATATTATTATTATTATTATTATTATTACTACTATTATAATTATTATCATTGTTATTATTATGTCTGTTATTATTATTATTACTGTAATATTATTATTATTATTATAATTACTATTATTATTATTACTGTTAATATTATTATAATTATTATTACTGTTAATATTATTATTATTATTATTATTACTGTTAATATTATTATTATTATTATTATTACTGTTAATATTGTTGTTATTATTATTATTATTACTGTTAATATTATTATTATTACTGTTAATATAATTATTATTATTATTATTACTGTTAATATTGCTATTATTATTATTTAAGGTGTATAAACACTGCTCACTGTATGTCAGACAGCAAACAAATTTGATTAGATTTTAATCAGATTTTGTTTATGTACTAATTAATTCAACACACTGATTGAATTCACTGATTTCTCCATGTGCTCTTTGCATGATTTTTTCTCCTCTTCCATTTTGGTCGCCCCCCTGCCCCCCACATCCCCCCTCACTCCGTCTCTCAGTCTAAATTCTGTATCTGTGATGGGCAGCCGGAGGTTTGGCTTCTGACAGCAGACCCAGCAGGGGCTTGCCTGCCATGATGGAAGTCACAGATGGGTTTTTTGCACTTTCTCTCCTGCACAAACACACACACACACACACACACACACACACACACACACTGACTCTGACATATCAACAATAAATCGTATGTCTGGGACCATTTCACTATACTGTATATACATCAAGTGTAGAGGAAATATATACGAGATGAACTGAAACTTTAGGGAATGTTCATAACAGACTCAATAATCCAGATGTATTTTCACACACACACAAGCTTATTCATAAATGTTAACTTACTGCTATATTCTGGTCAGGATCTCGGTGGGTGTGGTATCACCTAAAACATTAAGCAGAGAAATAAATAAATTGATGATGATGATGATGTGTGTGTGTGTGTGTGTGTGTGTATATGTGTGTATATGTGTGTATATGTATGTGTGTAGGTGTATATGTGTGCATATGTGTATGTGTATATATGTGTAGGTGTATATGTTTGTATGCATGTGTGTATGTGTATTTTTGTGTATACTGTATGTGTGTATGTTTGTGTAGGTGTATATGTGTGTATGCATGTGTGTATGTGTATATTTGTGTATACTGTATGTGTGTATGTATGTGTGTATAGGTGTATGTGTGTGTAAATGTGTGTATATATATGTGTATATGTGTGTGTGTGTGTGTGTGTGTGTGTGTGTGTGTGTGTGTTTAAGATACTAAATTACATGGAATTTAGAACACACCATCAATTCAAAAATACTGTTTATTTGCAGCGTTCATAAAATTAAGAACAGTCATGCAGTATGGAGCTGATTGATGAATGCTCAGGATTATTCTGTAAGCTCATAAAGAGGCTCTGGGGTGTCAGGAACCCTGATTGGAACATGAGGGTTAATTACAGGGTTAATTAAATCGGTATGTAGGATGAGGTAGACTGTTGTCTTTAATTGCCTCAGACCACGGTGCGGGAGGGTCATAAATAAAATCTAGACGCACCTGAAGGAGGTTATGAGACAAATTCAGCTGCTGCACTTCAGATGCTGATGTAACGTGGCTTTTGTTGGTATGCGGGAGGCGTTCGGGCTTCTGGCTTTTATTCCATCCTCTAACGCTTCACAGCAAGTGCTAAAATAAGCGCTAATAACAGTTTTGGTAACATTGCAACATTGTGTGTTTAAATATGTATTAGATGATGTTAATACTCTTGATTAGATAGGTGATTGTGTGTGTGCAAGCATGTAGTTGGTAAGGGGTCAAATATTTTGTTCAGTCAGGTGATTGTGTGTGTGCAAGCATGCAGTTGGTAAGGGGTGTGAATACTTTTAATTAGATAGGCGATTGTGTGTGTGCAAGCATGTAGTTGGTGAGGGTTCAAATACTTTTGGTCAGTCAGGTGACTATGGACCCCGCCAACTACATGCTTGCACACACACAATCATCTATCTAAACAAAAGTATTCGGATGCCACCAACTACATGCTTGCACACATACACACAGTCATCTGTCTGACCAAAAGTATTCACACCCACACAGAATACCTGATTGCACACACACAATCACCTATCTAAGCAAGTATTCACATCTCCACCTAATACATATTTAAACACACAATTTCAGGAATCTTACTAAAAGTATTCAACCCCCTCACACACACACACACACACACACACACACACACACACACTCTCTCTCTCTCTAACAATGCTGAGCTGGAATCACACTTGTAGTTTCTTCAGGTCTTCTCCTAGTTAAAATATATAATTTTCAGTATTTCAGTATCAACTCACTTTTATTCTGAGTAAATAAAAGGTAAAAAGCGGGGGGCTGATGATTTAGAGACATAGCTATGAAATGACATCAGGGGTGTCTGGAAGAGGCGTCTCGAAGCAGGAAGGGCATCTCGGGGAGTCTTACCAAACGCTATCTGAGGTATTTAACGGGAGGACGCTGATGCAGTACTATATCATGACAGGAAAACCAAGGAAGTAATCATACATTTGCTAAAATATATTTATACAGGTTAAAGGTCAGCTATATGACGTGGAACACAACAATCCGGTGCATATGGAAATAAATTCAGGTTTTTGAACAGCCGCCCATGTCATGTAGGTCATAATATCTCGGATTTTTCATGGGCTTTTACAATCTACTGTACATAATATCAGTAATATGTCTTCGATCACATGACCACGAGCTCGTCGGACGTTCCAGTCGTTCCAGCTGCTGTCGGACTGTTTGTTTTGGCCCGGCGTCCCCTAATTTTTTTGGCACTTCGCACCAACTGCATTGTGTGTGTGTGTGTGTTCCTCAGAAAATGGACAACACGTGTGGTCACCCTGGCGCATTGCTGGGCTCTGGGGGTTCCTTGCGCCCCTCCTGCTCATCTCAAAACCACCCCCCCTCCCCATTCAAATTCTCATTCATTCATTCATCCCTATTCACCCCCCCCCCCCCATCCCGCTGCATGTGGGGAGAGGGGAGGAGAAGAGGCACAGGAGGAGAGCGGGAGGAGGGCAGGGTTTTGGAAAATGTAAAGGTGTATAGAATGGGGGGCGGAAGGGGGAGGAAGGGGGGGGTCGTCTTACTGTTTTTTTAACTCTCAGAAAGAAAATAGAGACCAGTTGGGGTCCGAATTACTCTCTTTCACCCCGAATTCTTTTGTAGGTGGGGGGTGGGGGTGGGGGCAACAGTTTAGGGAAGGCCCGTTCACAAAGAAAGCTCGGGTCAAAGAAACTCCCGTGGTCTGGACAGCTCCGGAATGAACCGGAAAACACCAACCATGATACGATTGCTCTTGACTAAACGGGCACAAATTTCTTTCATAGTTTTATACGGGTACTTCAAAGTCTTATAGACGTCTTATCAGGCGTCCAAATACTTTTGGACCCATGTATAGAGTCTACATGGGTTACTGTCATTTTGTCAATCCTGTGTACCCCCCCTCTCCTGCCCCCCACCCCTCTTACCCCGTGTGAAATACCCACTTCTCCTAATTCACTGTGTGGATGAGACACACAGCAGGACTTTAACCCACTTAGTTAAGGGCACAATGCTGAGGGTCAGCTGATCCGTGGCCCTGTTACCGATCCGCCCCCCTTGCCCCCGCCCGCTCCTCTTAGCCCCTCCTACTTCGTAGCGGCTTGTATAAAAAAAAATTGCAAATCGTTGTTCTGATCTAACTATGAGTGAACATCCTGCAAAGATCACACCAAGAGCACAATGGCCAAGGCTAAAGGCTATAAAACAGAGCCAAAAACTAACAGCAAAAACAAAACCAGCTCAGCGGTTAGGATACTAAACAAGCCATTAGAAGGTTGCAAGGTTGCCAGGTCAAGTCCCACCAACACCAAGGTTCCACTGTCGGGCCCCTGAACAAGGCCCTTGTATTTGGACTCAACCAATCAGCTTTTCCCTGTTAGGTTATTAAGCATTTAGTATGAAAAAAAAAACTGCAATTCATTGTTCTGCTCTAACTATGAGTGACCATCCTGCAAAGGATCACACCAAGAGCACAACGTCTGAAAGAGTAACGGCAAAAATGAAACAAGCTAAGCGGTTAAGATACCGGGCAAGCAATTAGAAGGTTGCCAGGTAAAGTCCCACCAACACCAAGTTGCCACTGTCAGGCCCCTGAACAAGGCCCTTAACCCTCAATTGCTGGAATTGTATTAAGTCGTAATTGTAAGGTACTTTGGTCGAATTTAAGTTACGTTCAGTTTGTCTTCATGCATTCGATTCACTACACGGCCAAAAGTATTTGGACGCCCGACCATGAGCTCGCTGGACGTCCCATTTCAAACACAAATACATTTCAGCTATAATGATGCAAAAAACTCAGCCAATCAGCTTCTCCTTATTTATACCAGCTCCTTCTTTATCAGCAGGGTCGTGCTTCCTGATACGGGCCGCCGCAGCGCCTTCACAGGAAATACTGCACAGAAAAGTTAGGCTGGTGTTTTTATCCTAAAATAAACTCGACATGCTGGATCAAGCATCCTGAGAATGTTTACATCATCAGCCAAATTTACCGGTGTAACAAAACCGAAGCTGGAGATGGTTTGGTGTATCTGCCTTTCGGACCGACGTGGACTGGTTCTCGAGGCTGATTTTGAACTGAAAAAAAGTCAGAACTGTGAACGTTCATTCACAGCTGGAACCAAAAAATACTAGGGTTCATTATGCTAGAAATAATAATAATATTAATAATAATAATTAAAATATTAGTAATAATAAAAATAATAATATAAATAATAAGAAGAAGACGAAGATTATAAATAATAATAATAATAATAATTTAAATAATAATAATATAAATAATAATAAGAGGAATATTAGTAATAATAATAATAATAATAATATAAATAAGAAGAAAAAGAATATTATAAATAATAACAATAATAATAATATAAATAATAATATTAATAATAATATAAATAATAATAGTAATAATAAGAATAATAATAGTAATAATAAGAAGAATATTATAAATAATAACAATAATAATATAAATATAAATAACAATATTAATAATAATAATAATAATATTATATTTAACAATAATAATAAAATTAATAATAATAATAATAATATTAATAATAATATTAATAAGAATAATAATAATATTATAAATAACAATAATAATAAAAATAACAATATTATTAATAATAATATGAAAAAGAATATTATAAACAATAAATTATAACAATAATAAAAAATAATAATATGAAGAAGAAATAATAACAATAAAATTAATAATAATAATAATAATAGGAAGAATTAAATGATTAATAATAATGATATTAATAATAATAATAATAATAACAGGCGAATAGTGGCTTAGTTTTCTCAAACATTTCTTTTTTTTCTTATTCTACTTGTGCATCTTTCATTCTTTTCTCCCAGTTTGGTTGTATCCAATTCTCCTGGTTAGATCTCCCCTCCACTGCTGCAGACCCTTACCCCGACCTATGAGGGCTATACCTATCACACACGTGCGCTGTTGTCGACTGCCGAACCTCCGGCCTGTCGCTTTTCAAAGGTTGCTTCACGTCTTAAAGAACGGACAACTATTTTTAACCATTTTTAACCATTTGGTGCAATTTAAGGGGGAGGAAAAGTTATTTTCTATTTCTATTTCTGCAAGCTGCGTAAACAACATGCGTAACAAACGTTCAGCTACTACAATAAACAATAAAATAATAATAAAATCTCATTATTACCATCACCATTAACATATTTATTGTTCTTAGTGACTCAATAAAACATATACATATATGTACACAATAATGCAGAAGAAACCAACTGCACTTTACATCCTTTCAACAGAAAACAGAACCGACAACAAAACGAAATTAATTCATTACTGAAAAACGTGGTTGAGATTTTAAAAACTGAGCATTTGAACACAAAACGAAACATTTATTCTATTTTACATGTGCAATACCGATACTTATTATACTAGAGGTTTGTTTACATCACAGGATGTTACTGTTCCGTTTCGATCAGTAAACCAGCGCAGAAGAATAACGATGATAATCTGCAATAATGAATTTATTTAGACGTGAACCAGACTGACGACCAATAATAGCAGAAAAATCATTATAAAGCAGAACGGGCGGAATAATAAAGTGGACTGAATGGACGGGGTCTACAGTGACTTACACAATTTTCCTCCCAATTTAGTCATATCCGATGACCTGAAGTGCAGACCTCCACTCCTGAGTAACACACATGCTCCCGTTTACACGTGTGCGTCATACGGAGATCCGTACAGCGCACAGAGAGTGTGCTGATCTCTGTGCAGGCGCTATTCCTCGATCGCCAGCAGAGGTCATGAGTCCAGCAGTTATGAGGAATCCCGACGGCCCGCCCTCCTTCCCTCCCTCCCTCCCTCCCTCCCTCGGGCCGGC